>NW_027187046.1:0-32807 GCF_028583685.1 Petaurus breviceps papuanus | reverse complement strand
ACACACACACACACACACACACACACACACACACACACACACACACAAACACTTAGAGTCTACTTCTTTCAACTATGCATGTTTGAATAATGTTTGTTTATTCCTGCCTATTCCCATCTAATACCCATATCAAGAACAGATTTGATATATGCATTAATTATTCACATAAAAATTATAAATTAGTAAGAAAGTAAGTATACTGGTCAGCGGTTATTAGTATTCTCTTAATTGCTTTTTTGTACAATAATAAAGTCTAATTGTCCCCAACATCTTTGCTAATCTTTCCTTCTTTCTGTTTTATCTTGAGAAATGAACTCTCAACCTTCTCAACACTGAAAATAAAGCAAGGAAGGCCTCCAGGATGTTGGGTATGTCTCTTGTGACGAATTTATGGAAGGATATGGAAAAAGAGTACCAACAAAATGGATAGATGTGGTTTTAAATTATTAGTTTGAATCTGCTTCATGGAAACAAATGGAAGATCACAGATGCATTTAGGAAAATAATACCGATATTTATAAAATGCTTTAACATTTGCAAAGCACTTTAGGAACATTCTCAGTTGAGAATCAAAACAATCTTGTAGTAGCTATTAAATTCTCATTTTAGAGATGAGGAGTCTTTTTATGACTAAAATCGTAAAAAAAAAAAAAACAGGATTAAGTCCTTAGTGCCAATATAAATGGGCAAACTGCTTGATGACATATCCTAAGTAGAATACTATCATTCAAACTCATCTCTCCTCCAACTTAGCACTGTCCTTAAAGTCACTCAGATTCAGAGACCTGAGAGCCCATTCTGACTTTTCCGTATCACCAAATGTAGCCAGTTAGCCTGGTCTTGTATGCTGCACCTCTACAACAACCCTCACATTCATCCACTTCTCTCCATTTTCATAGCCACCACCTAGCAGAAGACCACACTTGCCTCTTGTCTGGACAACAACAATAACCTCCAACTGATCTTCCCTAGCCAATACTTATTCTCCATATAGCTGCCAAACTAGCTAAGATCTAGGTTCTCTGGTATGACACTATATCCTAAGGTCGTCCTTTCTGATACTGGCTGCATTTTCTTATATCTCTACTCTCCCTCCACCCCCCACCCCAGCACTCATTGATCCTAGAGGCAGCTGTAATGCTCTTTGTCACCTACTGCCACTTCTCAATGCCATCACTAAACAATCTGAACCAGATTTATCACTCAAGACACTGGTGACTAATATCTACTGATTGCTCATGTATTCTCTCTTCTTACACAATGAGTTTAGAGTGTGGCTCATTCCACTCCAACTCTTGGTCCAATATAAGAATATTTCAGTATAAATACTGAAATCACCTTTTGGATTTGTGGACAGGGGAATGTTAATGAGTAAATAAGAGATAGGAGTCACAGAGGTTAAAATTGATACTTGATCACAAAAATTGAAAAGTTTTTAAAATCAAAATCAATGCAATTAAGAGGGAAACAGTTAATTGGGAAAAATCTTGTTTGCGAGTTTCTTTGATAAAGATTTCATTTACATAAGGAATGAATTCAATTTATGAAAAGAACTATTCTGCAACTGATAAATGATCAAAAAACATGAACAGGCGTTTCTCAAGAGAAGAAAGCAAAACTCTCAATAAAAACTTTTTTTAAATGTTCCAAATTACTAACGATTAAAGAAATGCAAATTTTAAAGCTGAGGTTCTACTTCGCATCCATCAGAACTTCAACGTTACTTCTCTCCCCTGGCAAAGACAAACACTGGATAGGCTACAGGAAAACAGGCACATTGATGCAACACTGATGGAGCTACGAACTGGTCTAGCCATTCTGAAAAGCAATTTGGAACTATGCCCCTATATTCACAAGTGTCCTTAGCGTTTGATTCAGTAAAACCATTACTAGGTCTAGACCCCGAAGAACAAAGAAAAGGTCCTAGATATACAAAGATATTTATAGCAGCTCTTTTTGGGGTAGCAAAGCACTGAAGATTAAAGGGGTACCCGTCTATTGAGGAATGGCTGAACAAACTATGGTATATGAATGTATTTGAATACTATTACACTGTAAAAAATGGTAAAAGGGGATGGTTTCAGCAAAACCTAAAACACAACACAATGACCATTCACAATTTCAGAAGATCACTAATTTAAGAAAATGAAAAATGTTATGCACCTCCTGAAAAAGGTGACAGAATAAAAATATGTAGAATAAGAAAGAAACTTTTGGACATGGCTACTCTAGGAATTTGTTTTGACTATGCATGTTTATTACAGGGTTTTGTTTTTCGATTTCTTTTTTTTTTAAATGCTTGCCTGATCAAATAATCAAATGGACTTATTTTGTGAGAATAGAGTGGACTATTCATCTGAGATTTGTGGAAACTGTATTCACATACCTACTCTTCTTCATAGCTCTTTTCTATTGTCAGCACATAGAGATTTCATACAGGTAATAGCAAGAAAATTATTTTAATTAAATGGCTAAGTAAATGCCATTTATCTTTTAACCTGTATTGGCATCATTCAAAATAATTTCTAAGCTCCATATTATTACTGTAGAAACAATGAATGGAATTAACAGTAATTCAGTAATAAATGGCTGAGTTCCCAGAGCTGTGATTCTCTCAAATAAACCTCAATTATTATTTCAAAGTGCCAAAGTACAATGAAATAAACAAGATCCAACTGTTGAATTTTGAAGAATAAGAAATGTGGTTTATGTAATTACAATAAACAATTAAAAATATTTATTCTGAAACTATCATCGCATCCCTACCACCTTCAATTATTTTTGTGTTTCCCGAACAGTCTTCCAATTCTAACGTAACATACAAATGACAAAAAAAACTGGAATTCATATTAGGAAAGATTAACTGTTAACAATTTTAGGAAGGAGCCACAAAAGCAAGAAAGGGAAAGCCCACATAATCTAGTACTATCTAAACAAGTCAAGAGAGTGAAGAGGAGTGTTCCCAGCATATTGGGTTGAACCTCTTTGAATGATTTAGGGCGAACACAAACAAAAGTCACACTGACTGAGAAGTTATAAATTAGATAGATTGCATTGGAGGGCACAGCCATATTAATGAGATCACAGATCCAGGGAAACACCTAACAGACTTTCTAAATTCTAAAGTAGTGCAAAATATATATGACTAATCTTTATCTACTAGATTTACCTAATTTCCCATGATCAAAATCTTGGTTTATATTTGACTACTGATTGCCAGGGGTGGGGAACCTGTGGCCTGGAAATCACATGTGGCCTTCTAGGTCCGCAAGTGTGGCCCTTTGACTGATTCTAAATTTCAGAGGACAAATCTTCTTAAAAAAAAAAGGATTTGTTTTGTAAAACTTGGACTCAGTCAAAAAGCTGTACCCAAGGACCTAGAAGGTCACTGTGGCCTTGAGGCTGCTGGTTCCCCACCCCAGGACCATTCCTTCTGCATCACTTTTCCTATTCAGTTAGTCACCAAGTCCTACAGTGCTAGAATACATTCCATCCTTCTCTATTGCTGCTACAACCACCTTTTTACAAGTTTGCATGTGATAATTCAACAGGTCCTGCTTCCATGATTTCTTCCTTCAATTCATTCAACATATCATCACAAGATAACACTTCTTTATGAATGAGGTCTAACCATGGACTACCTCTGCTCAGAAATCTTCTATGTTTCTCTGCTAGGGAAAGTTCAAGATGTTTTGTTTGGCATTCCAGGCCCTCCAGAAGAATCAGTTAAACCTACCCTTCTAGCTTTACTTCCTATTCCTTTCTACACACCTTGCACATGCCAAGTTAGACTATTATTGAGCTATTATTATCATGGTGCATTCTTTCAAATTAATCTAAAAAATTTATCTACTCAAAGAAGTTCCCTGATGCCCAGTTAGTAAGAAGCCATTCTCTCAAGCATAACACAATACCTTTCTTTGCAATTCTTATATGTTATTTTGTATTACAGTTACCTGTCATGTCACCCTATTATAGTATAAGTTCAGTGAGGTTGGAGAACTTTGTCCTACTTAAACATCATCTCCTACTGGCACCTAGCATACTGCTTGGTACATAGTAGGAATAAACAAATTCTATCTGTACTTTGTTAAGTGATTTCACAGGAAGAGAAAAGATGACCATTTGATTCTAATTATTCAAATAATAACTTTGGTATATATATATTAAATTACCATTGAGATAATGAAGCAATTCTTAGTCAAATGAAAACTTTTTTTTCACCCTTAACTACATTAAGATGAGGTACCATTTAGTAGAACTGTGTTGGACCCAAGAGCTGGATGGCTGAATTTTAACTCTTATCTAGTAGAGCTATGACAGTCAACCTTTCTGGGCTTTTGTTTTCTTTCTCTAAGGTCACTTCCAATTCTAAATATAAGCATGTGGATGGTGCAGTTAACCGAGTGCTAGAACTGAAGTCAGGAAGACCTGAGATCAGATCTGGCCTCAGACACTTATTAGCTTTGTGACACTGGGCTAGTCACTGTAAAATGGGGATGATAATGTCTCTCACCGTTCAGAGTTGTTAGGATAATGTTTATGAAGTTCTTTGGGTAGCTAGCCAGCATAATAGATATAGTGATGGGTATGGAGTCAGGAAGACTCATCTTCCTTAGTTCAAATATGGCCTCAGGCACTTACTAGATGTGTGACTCCGGGCAAGTCACTTAATCCTGTTTACCTCAGTTTCCTCATCTATAAAAATGAGCTGGAGAAGAAAAAGGCAAATCACTCCAGTATCTTTGCCAAGGAAACCCCAAATGTGGTCACAAAGAATTGGACATGACTGAAAAACAAGTACACAAAAAAGTACTATAGAAATGTTAGTTATTGGTAGAAGTAGTAGTAGTAAATATATGATCTTAAAGGTTATGAAAAAGTTGTTTCCTGAGACTAAAATAACAAAAGACTTCACTGATTCAGATCACTTATGAGAACATTCAATGACTAAAGATTATCTTTAGTTCAATCAAACTGTCACAATTTACAAGAATTAACTTTGAAAAAAAATTCATTCTTATGGAAACCATTTGTTCTACACATTATTAGCACTGCCATATTTAATACAACAGAGTACCCAAAATTTGAGGTCAAGCTGATTTTTGATTTTTAAATGGACTTTAGACATATGAACCACATATTAGAAAAGCAGTTTTTACATAAAAAGCAGATTCTAAACAGGTGAATCTTTTTTTTTAACAAATATCATTTTCGTGCCAAATTTTTCCTAAAAGCTAAGATACTTGATAATGAATGTGTTGATGTAGAAGCAGTCCCAAACCTAACAGAAACAATTAGTGATAATGGAATTCTCCCTGCTTTAGGACTTTGCTACATTTTAAGGAAATGCTATCTCAGTGCTTCATTACCAGTATAATGCTTTGCACTTTACAAAATAATTTCATAGATATCTTATTTACAAACTCTAAAGCACTATAGAAATGTTAGCTATTAGTTACAATTTGTAACAAAAAAGATGGTATTATACACAAAAAACTTCACATAATGTAAGACAAACATCACCAAAAAGTTGCTAAACTCCACAGTTCTATTAATTGCCTATTTATAAGACTATTCTGATGTAGCTTATGCCAAGAAAATGCCTATGGTAATACTGTATTTAACAGTTTCCATATTCTCAATAGGTAGAACCTTATTATTATTGATAAGGAAACCATAGCTTAAAGGCTCTCCCTAAAATTAATCTAATGCCATTCTCACTATCTCACTGCCACATTTTAAGGCCACCTTTTAGAGCACTAGATAGCTTAACATGCTGTGACTAGTTTCAGTACTCCTTATTTTATTACCCATTTTATTTAGTCTATACTGAATATATGCCCCTCACGCATGCTTACCAACTCCCTGTCACCGAAAAATTTAAAAAAATTTAAAAATAAAACCCTCATAAAAATATGCATAGTCCAGAAAAACAAATTCCTACCCTGACCATAAAAAATTTATGTCTCGGGGCAGCCAGGTGGCTCAGCGAGTAAGAGCACTGGCTCCAGTGTCGGGATGACCTGGGGATCAAATCTGGGCACAGATACTTAGCACCACAACCAGAAATAACTGGCCATGTAACCTTGAACAAGTTACTTAACCCCGACTGCTTTAAAAAAAAAATTTTATGTCTCATTCAACATTTTAGTCCATCATCTTTTTGGCAGGAGGCAAGAAGCATGTTTCACCTTCCCTCATCTGGAAACATGGTTAATCACTGAACTGAAAGAGTTCCAAGGTCTTTCAAAGTTGTCATCACCTTTACTCTGTACCAATTCACAGAGGTTTTCTTCCTAATTTCCTTGAAAACCATCCACTGCATCATTTCTAATAGTGTCTTAATATTCCATTGTACCACAATTTGTTTAGACGTCTCCCAAATATTAGGGACACTCTTGTTTCTAGTTTTTGGATACTATGAAAAAGAGTTACTAATTCTTCCTTAGAACTGCCTGTTCATATCCTTTGACCATTTATCAACTGGGGAACAGTTCTTATAGATTTGAATTCATTCCTTATATCTTGAATATAGGATTTTCATTAGAAAAAACTTGCTAAAAAGATTTTTAAGCTACCTGTTTCCCTTCTACTTTTAGCTGCACTGGTTTTTTCTATATGAAAACAATTTCATGTAAACAAAACTGTTTTATTTGTTATCACCTTTTCTGTCTTAATTATTTACCCATGTGGATTTAATCTTGGTACAGATGGTGTGAGGTGTTGATTTATACATTTTTTAGTTTTCCTTGAAGTTTTTGTCAAATAGTAAGTTTTGACTGCAGTAATTGGAGTCTTTGGGTTTATCAAACATTACGCTAGTGCTGGTTTATGCCTTTGTGCTATATACCTAAGCTTTTCCACTGCTAAACTTCTCTATTACTTAACCAGCACCAAATCATTTTAATGATTACTGCAGTACAGCATAGTTTAAGAACCAGTATTAAGTCCCTTTCTTTCCTATTTTTTCCCATTATTGACCTTGAGATTCTTGATCTTTTTGTTCCTCTGTATAAATTTCATTATTATTTTTAACTATATACTATAATCCTTTGGTAGTATGGTATGGCATTGAACAAGTTAGAAAATGCTGTTATTCTTTTATACTGACTCAATCTACCCATGAAAAAAATTAACATTTCATAAATTAAGTCTATATTTCTGCAAAGCGGGTTTTGCAGTTTTATTCATATAGTTTCTAGGTGTCTTGGTAAAAAGACTGCCAGATATTTTATACATTCTGTATTTATTTTGAATGGAATTTCACTTTCTGTCTCTTCCTTTAGGTTTTGTTGGTAATAAAAAGAAATACTGGTGATTTACATGTTTATTTTATACCCTGTATGTGTTCTGAATTTATTGTTTCAATTAGTTTCAGCTGATTCTCCAGGACTTTCTAAATAAGTCACATCATCTGCAAAATGGGATAATATTGCTTCCTCTTTGCCTATGCTTATTCCATCACTTTTTTTTTTTGGTCTTACTGCAATAGAAAATATTTCTGGCCTTATGTTCAGCAGTAGTGGTAATAATAGGCATCAATATTTCACTTCTGATTTTAATCAAGTTTCTAGTTTTTTGTTAATATATCTAATGTCTGTTCTTGATTTTAAATAAACATTATTATATTAAGGAGAGGTTCATTTATTCCTATGCTTTATAATGTACTTTAATAAACAGGTGTTAGGACTTTGTCAAACGCCTTTTCATTACCTATTGGAACAATTGTGTCTGTTTTTAAATTTTTCCGTATAATTTATATTTTTCCATTTTGAGAATGATTTTAGATATATAAAATTAATTGTTTTGTTTTCCCAATCGGTCATCCTTTAATCTTGATGCCATTTAATAGGCGATTTTGGGATTTTAGCCTGAAATTTTATCTTAGGAGCTTTGACCCTTAAATATTAGAAGCCAACATCTCATAAAGTATAATGACATTAATCAGGACTTAGTAAACCATTTTGTTAGAATGGACATAAAGAATTTTTATGAACACTACATTTCATGTCCAAGACCATTAGCACTTAAGGAGGCTTTCCTCTTAATGTAATCAGAAGATGACAGATTTGCCCAGCACATAGACAGCTGTCTGAAGCCTACATGAGCATATAGATATGACTAATCTGTAAATTGCAATGTGTGAATAGTAACAGCACTTTCCTCACAAGTAAACTCCCCCACAGATTGTTGTGAGGATCAAATGACATAATATTTGTAAAGCACTTAGCACAATGCCCGGCACATATTAGGCATTTAAAAAAATGATTGTTCCCTCTCCTCCCAGGATTTTAACACTTTTACCACTCTTCCAAAATGGAAGATGATCATCTGTATCATTTGTTATGTCCTTTTCCCAACTTTTGGCATAACAGCTAATGAAGAATGAAAGTGGCAAATTATGTACAACTAAGTTGCCTTACCCATGAGAATGAAAGTTACTGGAAGACAGAAACAACTATTTTTTCTTTGTAGCCCCTGGGCTATGAATTGTGCTTGGCAGATGGTAATCACTAGATGTCTGCTGATTAATGGAACCAGAAAAAAAGAGAGAAAAAACAAGAGCCCTTTCCTTTTTTTTTTTTTTTTTTTGCTTTTTGGAGGGGGGAAGGCAGGGCAATTAGGGTTCAGTGACTTGCCCAAAGTCACAGGGCTAATAAGTGTTAAGTATCTGAGGCCAAATTTGAAGTCAGGTCCTCCTCACTCTAGGGCTGGTGCTCTATTCACTGCACCACCTAGCCACCCCATGAGCTCTTCTTGAGAGTACCACTCTCTATATTGTTGGGAAGGGAGAATTGGGATCCCAAGAGTACAGAGCTCATTAGGGAGGGAAGGGGGCTTGAGAGAAGAGAAGAGGCATTAAAAGGTCCAAAATGATGACATTATAGCACGATGAAAAGACAAGGAAGGAAAGGGCAATTAACAGAAGAGGCTACTGGATTTCTGTTGCCAAAAGCTTCCCATTAGGTCCCCATTATCTCTTTCATGAAATAATATACCTGAGGACAATGCTCCTCAGAAGAACTTTCAGCAAGAAAAAAAAAGATAAAGGAAGGCAAGGAAGATTGCTCTAATAGAACCAACAGGTGTGACTGTTAAGAAGAAAGAACAGCTTTTATTTCCCAGAAGTCCCAACCAATAAGAGGGTCATAATGAGAACAAAGAAGGAACTTTGAAGCATAAAAATTCCCTGCTAAAATCCTGCCTTCCACAAGAGGCCTTTCCTGACCCCTTAATGCTCATGCCTCCCCTGTCAGTGACTATCACCAATTTCTCCTGTATATAGTTTGTACATAGCTGTTTGTTATCTCCTCCATTAGACTGAGAGGTCCTTGAAAGGAGGGGGCTGTCTTTTGTCTTCCTTTGCACAGCCAGCCCTTCAGCACAGTGCCTGACACATAGTGAGAAGCTAATAAGTGCTTATTGACTGACAAAGGTCATAAGCGTAATAACAGCTGACAAGAGTATACAAGGAAAAGATAGTAAGAAGGAAAGATATGGAATTACTTATATGTAGCAGATCTTGGAAAAGGACATAAAACATCTGTCATCAAAAATGAGACCATGAGGGTGGGGACGGAGGGGAAGATTTCAACATCATACTCAGAAATGAAAAAGGGAAAGGGTAAAAGAGAAAGTAAACTATGATCTTGTGATTTAGTTGGGAAAGAGAAGACTGGAAGGAGACAGGGATCACATTAATGAAAGCAAAACCTAAAAGAGTAAGTTCTGAATTAAAAACTAGATTGTAATTAAATAAAATTTAATTAGCAATTTAAAATTTAATTGGCAAATTTAAATAAAATTTATTTTTATTATATTTAACTTATATTTCTATAAATATGACATGTTTATATAAACAAAACTATGAAAAGAAATTGGAAAAAGCAAGAAAATAAGTCAATTACTTAAAGAAATAAGGGGCGGCCAGGTAGCACAGCAAGTAAGAGCACCAGCTCCAGTGTTGAGAAGACCTGGAGATCGAATCCCGGGCTCAGACACTCAGCACCACACCCAGAAATAACTGGCCGTGTAACCTTGAGCAAGTTACTTAACCCCAATTGCTAAAAAAAAAATAAAATAAAATAATAATCATAATTCAGACCATTTTTTGGAAAGCCAAATACTGAAGCTGAAATACTTTGGGAAGACAGGATTCACTGGAAAAGACTCCAACGTTAGGAAAGACTGAAGGCAAAAGGAGAAGGGAACAGCAGAGGATGAAATGGATAATGTCACAGAAGCAACAAACACAAGCCTGGACAGACTTTGGGAGATAGTGGAGGAGTTATGGTCCTTGAGGTTATGTAAAGTAGGACACAATTGAATAAAAAATAATAAATATAATGAAGCCTACACTCTCTGGGCAGCTAGGTGGCACAGTGGCTAGAACACTCAGAAAGACTTGTGTTCATGAGTTCAAAGGCGATCTCAGAGACTAACTAGTTGTGTGACCCTGGGCAAGTCACTTAATCCTGTTTGCCTCAGTTCCTATCTGTGAAAAGAACTGGAGAAGGAAATGGTAAACCACTCCAGTATGTTTGCCAAGAAAACCCCCAATGGGGTCACAAAGAGAGATACAATTGAAAAATGACTAAGGTAGGCTACAAAGTTCATGCAACCAGTAGCATAACAAGAGTATAAGGCAGAAGGTAATTGTCTACTGTTCTGATCCTGTTCCTAGCTGAGAAGAGGGATTAGTAAGTATTGAGATGAGAACCCAAAAAGGGGTAGGTTATAGTTTTCAATATGAAAGCAATCACTGACAACAAAGAGGCCATGCTACTTAAACACTTTGACTTTTGGGAAGGCGGGCGGGGGGGAGTGAGAGGGGGGAGAAGCTCAAACTTATAGCTAAAATAAATTGTCCTACTTCCTCCAAATGTAGCTCTTCTCACACACACACACACGTTGCTCACAATTTACAAATTAGTCAGATTGATACCTCAGACTCTATTTCTTCTTTGCCTCAAAAATCTGGTCACTAAATTCTGTTCTTCTTTGACATTTCTTGTATTCATCCTTTCTTTTCCATTATGCTGTCATTACCTAGTTTATTCCCTAGCCTAGCATAATAACCTATTCTTTTCTAGGACCACAAGATTTTTTCTTAAAGAAAATAGAAATATAGTCTTCTGTTCATATTTTCTATACTTAGTCCCAAATATTTCTGTAAGCAAATAATTTTGAGGTAAATTAATATCCAAACTGAGAAGGAAAAGAGAGCTTATGGTACAAAACTTACTCTTCTAACACTAACTTCTCTCTACTGTAGCTTAGTGGGTACACTTCGATAATTTTTCTTTATTAATTCTGGGTGCCACTGTGAGGAAAGGACATAAACTAGTGAATGCTCAAGGACAGGCAAGCAAGATGGAAAAGTCCTGATAATACCATTTGATTACCAGCCTACGTAATTGGGAATGTTGAACTGAGAGCAGTGGACTTGGACAGTCCATAGGATTATGGATGGGTAACTAGAAAGATCCATGCCATTTCCTTCTCCAGCTCTTTTTGCACACAGAAACTGAGGCAAACAGGGTCATCTGGCCCAACCCCCTCATTTCATGGATAAGGAAGTAAATGAAAAAGTATTAAGAATTTACTATGTAGCAAGGGGTTGGAGATGCTCACATTCTAATGGGAAAGATAACCTACATATGGGATTGTATCCGATGGAAAGGTCCATTGGTTCTTAAGGTACAGTGCCAAGCCAGATGGCAATCCATCTTCTCTAGTGTTACTTCAGTTAAAACCTTATCCATTTCTAGTGATGAATCATTTCAGAAGCTATGGCTGTGGCTACAGCACCTTTCTAAAAAGAGCTGCCAGGTCACATCTTCACGAGGGAAGATTCCTGGGACAATGGCCAAGGGCCTAGGTGGGAAGCAGAGCCAGTGGTTGGGGAGGGGGTGGTGGTGTAGTTCCCAGGGTTTTTAGACTGAAGCTCCTATGCTGTCAGTGGCAGTTGGTCAGCAGTGATAGTGGTTTGACAGTCTGGCAAATGCTACCTCCTGGGGTGGAACATTCTGAATGTCAGAATTTTCTGATATGCTGGTTAGCTTTTCTGAACTTTTAAAAAATTCTTTGTAATAAGGAATAACACTCTTGAAGGGAGAAAAGCATTCACTGAAAAAATGATCAGTTTTAAAAAGAAAATCAAGGAGAACTAGTGCATCACTTGCAAAGAATCATGATGTTTAGGATTGAGAAGAATTTTTTTTTAATGTAAGAATGTTTCTTATTTGAGAAAATTTAGTGACTATCAATAAATTCACCAACATTTATTAAGTACCTACAAAGCTGGGGATATATAGACAAAAATGAAAGTGTCTGCCCTCGTGGAACTTACCTTGAATTGAAGGAAGCAACATATATGAGAACAAACAAGTATAAAATATGTACAAAGGAAGCAAAGAAGGAAATAGGTACTTATTAAGCATCTACTATGTCCCAGCCACAATGTTAAGTGCTTTAATAAATATCTCATTTGATCCTCACAACAATCCTGGTGGTTGCTATTATCATCCCCATTTTACCACTGAGAAAACTGAGGTAGAGCTAGTGTCTCGTCCAGGGTCATACAATTACTATCTAAGGCCAAATATGAACTTAGATCTTCCTGACTCCAAGTCTAGCACCCTCTCTACTGCACCGTCTCTAAGTAAATACAAGGTAATATGTTACAAAGTAAATGGAAAGTAATGAAGAGGACTGCCCTTGGTATTCAAAGTTATGGAAAATGTGGGGAGGTAGGAAGACTTAACCTAAGCCCTGAAATAAACCAGGGATTCTAAGAGTTGAAGGTGAAAGTAGAAAGTGATGTAGGGACCACTTTGGCTGGAACAAAGGAGGGTCATGGGCAATAAGACGTACTGCAAAGAGCTTTAAAAACCAAACACAAGGGTTTGTAATTAATTCCAAAGACACTAGAGAGTCATTGGAACTTTCTGAGTAGAGTAACATGGTCAGACCTGGGCTTCAGAAATATCACTTTGTCAACTGTGTTGAGAGGAAAGACACTTTGAGCAAGGAGACCAGACTATTGCAGTGGCTTAGGAGAGTAGAGATGAGAATGGAACCAATGCGGCATCTGTGTGAGTGGAAGGGCCAGATACAAGAGATGTTCTGGAAGTAGAATCAATGATATCTGACAACTGACTGAATTAGGGTGAAGAGTCAAGAAGAAGTCTGGGGTCCAGATAAATGAAGGGTGGTGCTGTTGACAGAATTATGGAAGTTGAGAGGAAATATAGATTTAGGGGTAGGGGTTGGGGAGAGTGCAGAATGAGTCCTAGTTTGTAGATGCTGAATTTCAGATACCTATGAGATTTGCAGTTAGAAGTGTCAAATAAGTAGTGACATGGAACCAAAAATTCAGGAGAAAAGACTAGGGACTATATAGATAGATCTGGGAGTCATCTTGTAAAGTAAAAACTTTGACCTATGGGAGCTACTAAGATCACTGAGACTCAAGAAAGAGCTTTAGTGCACCCCCACATACAGGGAGCAGAATCTGGATGACATCCAACAAAGGAGATGGAAAAGGAGTAGTCATACAGTTAGAAAGACAACCATGAGAGAACAGTGTCATCAAAATCCAGGGAGAACTATCAAGAAGGAGAAGTTGGTTACCAGGCAGATGATGCATAGGTCAAGAAGGATAAGGATTGAGAAAAAGCCATTAAATTCAACAAGTATTAAATTAATGGGAAATTTAGAGAAAGCATCTTCAGTTGAATTGCTTTGGAGGACAGATAGCAAGGGACTGGGCAGTAAGAAGAGAGAATAAAGGCAACAAATGAATATGGCCTTTTTTTCTAGGCATGGCTGTGAAAGGAAGTATAGAAATTGGATGAGATATGGGATCAAGTCATATTGATTTTATTTTCCTCCATCAAACACTTATAACCAGTGGGGAAATCAATTCAACAACTCAAGAAACATTAAGTTTTTATTATGTTTAAAGCACTATTCTAGGCACTGGGGTTGTAAAGAGGAAAAAATAGCCCCTGCCCTTCAAGAGCTTACTTCCCAATAAGTAATGATACAATGCAAATAAGTATGATACAATGTAGACTACCCAAGGTAAAGATTAAAAATTTGTACAGAATGAGATACAAATTTTTGGATATGACCAATATCCAAATTTATTTTGTTTAACTATGCTTATTTGTTAGAAAGGATTTTTTTTTTTGAGGGGGTGGAAGGGGAAAAATAAGTGCTTAATAAATGGAAAAAGTAACTAAAGGTATATAAAATATTTTTCTAAAAATATCAAGAAATTCTTTTCTAAGTGACCTATTTTTTTTTCCTAAATGATATAAACCCAACACACAATAATCTAATGAAAAGAAATGAAAAAGAACAAAATTCATATCTGGTAGTTGATCTGCTAAAGCAAGGTTGGGGAACCCCCCTCAAGTGAGGCCCTTTGACTGAATCCTCGAGGACATAGAGGGCCACATGTAGACTTGAGGCTGCAGATTCCCCACCCCTGTGCTAAAAGTTTTTCTCTAGATGAACAGTTCTTAAATTTTTTTATAACATAAAACATCTTGTCAGTCTCGTGAAGTTTATGGACGCCCTTCTCAGAATAAATTTTTTTACAAAACATAAAACAAAGCACAGAGCATTACAAAGGAAAGCAATTACAATGAAATACAGTTATCAAAATACATTTTTAAAATAACAAGTTATGGATATCGTGTTAAGAACCCTGCTCCTGGGAGTAGAAACAGGACCTCCGCAAGGCTGTGGATCCTACCACCTCCAATCCATGTAAAAGGGGACTCTGAACAAACTTGGGAGCTACAGAACCCACAAAATGACACAGAGAAACTAAGCTCCAGCTGAGGACAGCCCGGCAGACCAGCAGGAATTGGCCAGCCCAGCGTTCTGGAAGCTGAGCCCAGCCCCACACCGAGGTTTTAGCCCCAGGGTGGGCCTGACCAGCCACAGGCTGGAGGGACTTCAGATCACCAGCAGCTGTGGCAGTTTCCAGAATTATCAACACACAGATGCTAAGGACAAAGTGAGAGGTCAGTGCAGTATGCACTTTGGGACCCAGTAGTTGGGAGTACGTCGGCCTTTGCCCCTGGAGAAAAAAGCTGCTGAAGGCTATGGCAGCTTCAGCTCCTGGCCTACAGAGTGTTGGGGGACCAAGAGACCAGTCTGAGGGGTAATGCCTCTTGCTTTAACCTGCTTGGATCTGGATTGCAGTCTAGGGTGGAGGTCCTGGGGTGTGTGACCACCTTGCCAGAGTATGTGGAGGCTTCAGAGAGGGCACCCAATTAATAATATCTCCGGAAGCTGAGAAAACCCCAGTGTTTGGGATGGAAGCTCCCCTGTCTGGTGGCAGAGTCCTACTGTGGCAAAAGGCCCAGGGGTCAAGTGACTGAGGGGGTGACATGACCAGGCAAAGAAAGCAAAACAAACAGAAGAATCCAACATTAGACTCCTATTTTGGGGACAAAAAGGAGCAAAGCATGGAACAGGAGGAAGACAGTGAAGTCAGAACTCCTGTACCAAAAGCTTCCAAGAAAAATACAAGCTGGATACAGGCCACAGAGGACCTTAACAAGCAGATAAGAGAAGTGGAGGAAAAATTGGGAAGAGAGATGAGAACAATGCAAGAAAACTACAAAATGAGAGTCAAAAGCCTGACTGAGGAAAATCACACCTTAAAAAACAGACTAACTCAAATGGCAAAAGAGGCTCAAAAAGGCAATGAGGAGAACAATGCTTTAAAAAGCCAAGTTTGCCAGATGGAAAAAGAATCTCAAAAGCTCACTGAGGAGAATCATGGCTTCAGAATTAGACTGGAATAAACAGAAGCTAAAGACTTTATGAGAAATCAAGATGTCATTAAACAGATCCAAACAAATGAAAGAATAGAAGACAATGTGAAATATCTCACTGGAAAAACCACTGACGTGGAAAATAGATCCAGGAGAGATCATTAAAAAATTATTGGACTACCTGAAAGCCATGATCAAAGAAAGAACCTAGAAATCATCCTCTAAGAAATTCTCAAGGAAAACTGCCCTGATGTTTTAGAACCAGAGGGCAAAATAGAGGTTGAAAGAATCCACCAATCACCTCCTGAAAAAGATCCCAAAAAGAAAACTCCTAGGAACATTATAGACAGATTCCAGAATTCCCAGATCAAGGAAAGAATATTACAAGCAGCCAGGAAGAAACGATTTGAATATTGTGGAAACACAATCAGGATAAGTCAGGATCTGGCAGCTTCTATACTGAGGGATCGAAGGGCTTGGAATATGATATTCCGGAGGGCAAAGGTGCTGGGATTAAAACCAAGAATCACCTACCCAGCAAAACTGAGTATCATGTTTCAGGGAAAATATGATCAATTCAGTGGAATAGAGGACTTTCAAGCATTCTTGATGAAAAAACCAGAGTTGAATAGAAAATTTCACATTCAGATACAAGAAGCAAGAGAAGCATGAGAAGGTAAACGGGGAAAAGAAATCATAAGGAACTTATCAAAGTTGAACTATCAACATTCCTACATGGAAAAACAATAATTGTAACTTATGAAACTTTTCTCAGTATGAAAACAGTTGAAGGGAATAGAAATATATGTATAAATATATATATATATATATGTCTATATATGAGGGCATATGGGCATATGAATACATATGTGAATGTGTGTATATATGTTTACAGATATACATAGATAGAGGGCACAGGACCAATTTAATAGGAAGGGATGATACTTAAAAGGTGAAATGAAGAGGTGAGAGAGGAATATAATGAGAGGA
Source organism: Petaurus breviceps papuanus (assembly GCF_028583685.1). Lineage (NCBI taxonomy): Eukaryota > Metazoa > Chordata > Mammalia > Diprotodontia > Petauridae > Petaurus > Petaurus breviceps. Next base: position 16,014 of record NW_027187046.1, on the reverse strand, counting down.
GATGGGGAGAGACAGAATGGGGTAAACTATCTCATAAAGAAGAGGCAAGGGAAAATGGTTACAATGGAGAGGAAGAATAGGAAGGCAAAAGGGAATAGGTCAACCTTATTCTCATTGAATTTGGCTTGGTGAGGGAATGAAATACACACTAAATAGGGTACCTCACCCTACAGGAGAGTAGGGGGGAAGGAGGATGAAAGGGGGGATGATGGAAGGGAGGGCAGGCTGGGGGGGAGGGAAGTTAGAAGCACCCACTTTCGAAAAGGGACGGAATCAAATTAGAGAATAGAACAAGTGGGAGGTGGGATAGGAGGGAGGGAAATGTAGTTAGTCTTTTACAATATATCTACTATGTTAATGTTTTGCATTAGCTACACATGTACAACCTATACTGAACTGCTTATCTTCCCAGTAAGGCTGAGTGACAAGGGAGGAAGGGAATGAATCTGGAATTCAAAGTTTTAAAATCAAATGTTTAAATATATATACACTATTGTTAATACTGTTTTACATGTAATTGGGAAATAAGATATACAGGCACTGGGGCACAGAGATCCACCATGCCCTACTGGAAAAGTCGAAGGGGGTACGGGAGAAGATATGGGAAAGAGCAGATTAAAGGTGGGGATATCCTGTGAGACTGCTATTTTGGGGCGATGGGTAGGGGAAAAATGGGGAGAAAATTTGTAACTAAAAATCTGGCGGAAAGAATGATGTAAATCGGAAGTTAATAAAGCATTTGAAAAATGAAAAAAAAAAAGAAACCTGCTCTTGATACTTTGAACAATCTCTGATTTCATCAACATAAATGCTTGCCTTCATCAAAGCACTAACAAGTTTCTATGGATTAAAAACTCATCACCTTAGTAGTCAGCACTCTGGCCTATACATCGGGTTATTTACTTAACTAGGTTGATCCTGGGATGAGATACACAAAAATCTTTCACTAGGTCCATAATTTTATCTAGTCCTTTATTCTTTTTCTTTTAGCTGGAGAATTTAATCCATTCATATTTAGAGTTATAACTGTTAAAGTTTTTTCCTTCCATTAAATAGACACACACCCTCTCCCCCACCCATCAAGCCAGCATTTTTAGTCTCTACAGCAGGTTTTGCCTATACTAATCAAAACCCAGTTTCTTTTCCTGACCTTGCCAATTCCATACTCCGAGTTTCTTTTTATTGTTGCTTTCACTCTCTTTATTTTTATTTCCCTTCCCTATCCCAGTTCAAGTAAAAGTTTGATTCCTAGTACTTCCTGTAACTCAGCCATTCCTCTATCTCTGAGATTAACTGTAAAATCACTCTCCATGGAATATTGCTTTCATTCTACCCCCTTTTTCTTATTCCTTATAGGATTCCCTAGAATATATACCCAGGAATGTTAATTCACAATAGAGGCAGGAGTTTGCAGTGGGAAACCTGGTTCAGGGGCTCCAAAACTATGACTTGTCATTCTTTTCTCTCTACCCCTTTCTATTTTGCCATTCTCCTTTTCAACCTTACTCCTCCTTCCTCTCCACTCAACTCTCTTTAAGCTTTGCCATTCCACAACCCAAAACAAATTCTTTACCTTAGTGGGGAAGAGGAGTGACTCAAATTGCCTTTTTGAAGATGATTTCCTGAAATACCTCGAGCAGAGATTTTTTGGTTGTTTTTTTATAAGAATCGTGTCTCTTTTCTTCTCCTCTCTGTGAGATCTCTTCTCTATGGATTACTTTCACTTTCTGCTGGCTATTCCCAATTCCACTCCTCCCTTTGTCATCCTCCTCCCAAGGCTCCAGTCTGATTCTCTCATTACTCCCAAAGGTAGGGAAACTTAAAAGCTTCTTATCTACCTTTCCTCTCAGCCACTAAACAGTTAGTCACTTTGTCCCATCCCATTCTATTCCTCTGTATTATCCTACAAACTTAACATTGATTTTCAAAAAGATCTTATTCCCTTGAGAAATTAATTTACTTCTTCCAGTTACTCCTCTATCTTCATCCACTCACTTTAATTTTTATCCCTAGACGGAGTCTGACTGGCCAGTGAGTAAGTGGGAACTCAACTAAGACTAGAAGGCTTCTTCTCATGTTTTGCATCCATTTCCCAAACAACTTAGAGACTGTCTCCAGCCCTACCTGACACATCTTAGTGTTTTAAAAACAAAGAGTAAATCAATGCTACCGCTGCATCCAGAAAGAGTATGACAATGGTCTGCTATACAACTCCACTCACCATTCCTATAACTGGACGAATTTAACTTTCCTGGACAATATTCCCCTATATGTACTGTTTCATTTTATTAGAATGTAAGCTCCTCGGGTGGAGGGACTATCACACTTTAGTCTTAGTATACTCAGAACCTAGCAGAGTGCCTGGACTATAACAGACACTCAACAAATGCTCATTCATTCATTCTCTTCATTGTCCCCATTATACCTTTTGATTGATTGATAACCTTTGTTGGCCTATTGAAGCTTTGCCTTCTTGTGATCTCTCAAACAATGTGTAACATTGATGTTTCAAGAGAAAATAAAACAACTTAAAAATTACCCCCTAACCCAGATATGTGTCTTAGCCAAATGAAAAGCAATCTTTTACTTCTTGGTCTTCCATTACTGTCTTAAAGTATTTAACTTTTTATTGATTTGTTAGTTTGCAAGTTGAATAGCCTATTTATCTATAGGTTGTTGTGAAGGAATAATCTGAATTCTTCATTTATATCAAATGTCTAATTATTTCTTTTACGCTTAAGTTCAGCTTTGTAAAATCTAATTTGGGATCAAAATGGTCTCTGGTCTTTAGAATATCATTCCAAATTATCCTTTGAATTATTTTTTAATAAGCATGGAATAATAATGTTGTTTGGTTTTGAATATGAAGAGATTTTTCCTTGCTGCATGTAAAACTTTTGTTTTAGGGGGCAGCTAGGTGGTGAGTCAGGAAGACATGAGTTCAAATCCAGCCTCAGACACGTAACACTTACTAGCCATGTGACCTTGGACAAGTCACTTAACCCTAATTGCCCTGTCTTCCCTCCTCCAAAAAGCAAAAAAGGAAAAAAAAATTTGTTTTAATTCTGAAATGTGACTCCAAAGTTTCTTGGTGAGTTAACTCGGGTTTTCTATATGTTGTGGCTCTGTGAATCCCCTAGGATCTGTATTTTATTACATGCTTCCGATACTGCTGGGAAATTTTCTGTATGATTACTTGATACTTTCAGGCTTTTTTTTTTTCCATTATTATTTCCTGGAAGACATATAATCCTTAAATTATCTCTTCACATCCTATCTTCCAACGAAATTATTCTCGCCACATACTGCTTTTGGATAGTCTTATAAACTTAAAATTTTTTATAGTTCACTGTTTCTCCTTTCTCCCTTGCATTTTTTGCATTCTCATTCTGTAATTCTCTTTTTCTGAGAATCTACTGCTACAGAGTAGGTCTTTTGTTCTAAATTCCCTAGTCCCTGCTTAAGCTTTCTGCTTCTTCTTTTTTATAGCTATAATTTGGGTACTCATTTCTTTTACTTAAATCTCTTTTCTGAACTATTCTGGAACAAACAACAGGAAAAACACATAATGTAGCTTAGGACTATATGACCATGGTATATTGCTGCCACCTGGTGATAATATGCCAAAATTACAGTGAAAGTAACAGAAACCTGAAGTCTGGGAAATACAAAAATTCCATTTTAAAATAAAAAAAAAAGTATTTGTTGCAACTTCCAAGGGCTTAACCTATTAAACATTTGATATAATTTTGATATATAAATTTGATAAATATTTGTTAGTTACTCCAAATGTGCTTAAGAACCAGTCATTTGTATTTATAAATTCCATTACAATTGACAAAGTAGCTTCATCACAACCCTGTGAGTAGTAAAAATATTAGTCCCATTTTTCAGATAAGTATACCATATATGCAAGAGAGGGTTGTCAGAAAAGCAACAAAAAAGACAACACAGGAATTATCAATCTACTGTAGTAAAAATTGTTTTAACATATAAGTATACTTTTTCAGTGAAAACGTCTCAAAGAACAAATTACTAATAAACAACTTCTAAAATCTATTAAACAGTCACATCAAAACTCTTGTCATTTAAGAATACATGTTATAGAGTTTAGAAACTGGCAGAATCTCAAGTGGAAAATTCCAAATGACCTACTTATGAACAGGAAGTAGCTTGGCCTAGAACTGACCCTACATAGCTTCTAAAATGAAGAACCTAATATCAGACTACTAATGAAAAAGGCAATAAGGAGAAAGGATAACATTTTAATCACAATTTATCAATAACAGCACAGCGAGTCCAAAGGAAAAAATATTAAATCTTTAAAACTAAACAAAAAGAGTAACTAGGCTGTTTTTAATAATCATAGCAATAGCCACAATTTATATGGCACTTTAATGCTTGCACAACCCTTTCCATTTTAACATTTAACCCTTACAACAACTCTATGACACTATTATTGCTATTATTATTTCCATTTTAGAGATAAAGAAAGCAGAGAGGTGGCACAGGTGGGCCTGGGGTCAGGAAGACCTGGGTTCAAATCCAGCCTCAGATATTAACTAGCTGGGCGATCCTGGCAAGTCATTTATCTCTTCCTGCCTCAGCGTCCTCATCTGTAAAATGAGCTGGAGAAAAAAATTGAAAACCACTCCAATATCTTTGACAAGAAAACCTTAAATGCAAATGCAAATGAAGTCACAAAGAGTCAGACATGACTGAAAAATGAATGAACAACAAAAGAGATGAGGAAAATGAGGCTGAGAAGTGAAGGGACTTGTGGCTAATGAGAATCTGAAAATTTAAACTCAGATCTTTCTAACATCAAATTCAACAATTTATTCATTGCACCGCCTACTTGAAAACAGATAAAGATGCATCGATTGTGGATGAACCACTAACTATTCAGAGCCAGTAACCATTACTCTCTTGGTCAGGATCTGTGATTTTACTGACTAGGGAAATCCGGGTGACTAAACTTCCTACCACCTATGCAATATAGTCTTAGAGAGTTGCCCATGGCACGGAAAAGGTTAAGTTACTCTCTTCTGCTCAGCCAAACAGGACAGGTCAGAAGAAGGACTTGTGCACTATGCCATGTTGCAATGAGAACAGACTCCATATTAAATCAACAAATACTTTAATATCCAGTAACTTCAATACAAAGAAGACAATAGAAGAGAAAGGTGGAAATATGGTAAAAGCATTGTTCAGCAGCAAGAAACTAGAAAAATCAATTGGGCTTGTGAACTATACCAAAACCTTCTGCATGTAAATATGTATATGACTTTTTCACTAAGAGAATTAGGAATCACTGTTGATAGTAAGCACTTAATAAAGAAATTCATTGGCTTTTTTTTTTTTAACACTTAACTGCTTATTGATGTTGAAATCATTTTTGTACAGTCAGACAACAAACGTCTTGGAGCAAAGAAAAATCAGTATCAAATTAGAAGACTATGACAGAATAACAGTATTCATATAAAGCAACTCTAATTTAATCTATGTAATTAGCCTGATGCCCCCCCCCCAATGTGAAATTAGATAAGGGAATATATTAAATTAGAATCTCAATCTTTCCTAAAGAAGTTTAACTGTTACAAATCAATTATCGCAATAAAGAGATCAAGAGTCTAGAAATATCTTCTGCCAAAAAATATTTGATCTTCCTTGCCAAGTGGAAAGATGAAGCAACCAAGTGCAATAACAATAACATTCATATAATTTATGCCAGGCACTGTTAAGCATTTTACAGTTATCTCATTTGGCGCTCACGACTCTGCTAAGTAGGTACTATTCCTATTTTACAGATGAGGAAACTAAGGCAAACAGAGGCTAAGTAACTTGTCTGGAGTTATAAGCTAGGAAGTGTCTGAGGCTAGAACTCCACTCTTCCTGACTCTTAAATTTAAATGATCTATCCCTATCCACTCACTATAGCACCTAGATGCCCCTATCAGTTTAGAATATAAAATTATTTATAAAAGTAAAGAAGAGGTTTAATAATGCCATAAGTTAGTGAGAATAAAAAATAACTTGTGTGTGTGTATTTTTTTTTAATGTCTTCCAAAGCTCTATTTCATCCTAGGCAGAGGCACGGTTTTCAGATGACGTAGGACTTAAGTTTTAGAACCAGAAGTTTAATGCGTCTTTTAAACTGATAATCTGAGAGGACCATGGTATCAAAAAAACTACTTAGAGGGTGATTATTTACTAATCAGTTTTTAAGTCACAGTAAGGATAGTATAAACAAATTTTAAATTGTGATCTATTTCCTAATTTTATTATTCCCAAAAATTCTCCCCAGAACACTTACTATATTGAAAAATCTATAGATACTTGGGCAGGGGGTTAAGAGAATGAAGATGCATTTGGGTCTGACCAAAAGGAATCTGACTGGAGTCAGTCCTGTCCCCTAGAAGTTACTTGGGACAGAGTTAGAATAGTGAAAAGTGAATTCTCCAATGATGGTGGAAGCTGAGAATTTTGAGGTTCAGCTCTGGAAATTATTATACCACCAAAGGGGAAGGAGTCAGTAAACAATCACTTAATTTCAATCTCTTCCTGTCTGCTGGTTCATTCTGTATTGCCTACAAACATACCTGTACATTCCTTCCACCTTGAAAAAACTCTCACTTGATCCTTGCATCCCTGCTATAGCCCTGTATATGATTACCCTTTGTGATTAAACTCCTTAAAAAAGCTGTTTACAATAGGTACCTCCACTATCTTCCTTCTTCCTCTAATTTCTTCTCTTTCCCCGAATTTTCCACTCCCCGTTCCTTCCCTTCTGTCCATCTTATCCTGACTGTCCAGTCCAGTCCGGGTGTAGCAGCAACCACACTGGAATACGCAGCATGGCTACAAGCACAGGTTCTTAGATCTGCTTTACTACGAAGGATAGCTGTTTAAGGGGTCAACAATCTTTTTCTAGTTCAAGGGAAAAGTCAGCACCCTAAACTTCAGAGAAAATACAACAGAAAAAATACAAGCAGAGAAATAAAGACTAACAGACAGGGCTCTGACTGCCTGAATTAACTATACACTTTACATGCATACCTGGATCCAGAGAGTCTTTACATCTGAGCAGGCAGGGAGCTCTGAACATAGGGCCACTCCAAATTTCGACCAGAGAATCACAAGATCCTTCTCATAAACAAGCCCCTAAAGCAAAATACAACTCAAAAGTATATATATATATATATATATATATATATATATATATATATACTTCTCAGAGTCAGAAGGTATCACAACCCTCTTCAGTGCCTAATTATAAATTAGCAAAAGGTGTGAAAGCCTTCCTATAAACCTCCCTTAAGCAAGCTCCCTTAATGGAATCCACATGAGGCCTATTAATGGGTTTTTAAATCCCATTAACATTATACTTGGCCACTCCCCTTCTTTCCTCTCTCCTCTACCTTCCCCCTAACCCTATACAATTCAGTTCCTCACCTTTCCATTCCACCAAAAAATACTCTCTCTAAAGTGATCAATGATATCTTAGTTGCCAAATCCAAAGGCTTTTTTCTCAATTTTGATTCTCCTTGACCTCTATGCAACCTGTGACATTGCCTGTTCACCCTTCTCTTCCTTTATACTATTTTCTCCCTAGGTTGCTAGGACACCTCTCCTGGCTTTCCTTCTACCTAAATAACCTCTCAGTCTCCTTTGTTGGATCCCAGTCCAGATCACACCCTCTAACTGTAGGCATCCCTCAGGGCTCTCTTCTCTTCTCCATCACCTATTTCACTTGGTGATTTCATCAGTTCCCAAGTATTTGATTACCATCTCTATGATTCTCACTTCTCAGCCTGTGATTCTCAAATCTACTTATTCTATCCTAACCTCTCTATTGATATCCAGTCTCATGTCTCCAACTGCCTTTCAAATATCTTGAACTGGATGAATGTCTAGTAGACATGTCCAAAAGAGAGATCATTTTATCTTTGCTCCTAAACTCTCCTCTCCTCTTCTCTTCGCTAGTATTGTAGAGGGTAGCACTATACTCCCACCCCTTAGGTTCATGACCTAGGAGTCATTCTCGACTCCTTATTATCTCTCACTCCCATATCCAATCTCTCTCCAAGACCCTTGATTTCAACTTTTGCAATATCTCTCAAATTCTCTCCTCTGACACTACCATCACTCTGGTACAAAGCCCTCATCTGGATTATTGCAATAGCCTGCCAGTGGTTCTGCTTGCCTCAAGTGTCTCCCCACTCCAATTCAAAGCCACTAAAGTGATTTTCCTAAAGTATAGGTCTAACCATGTCACCCTCCCAAAATCAATAAATTCCAGTGGCTTTGTCTGACTCCCAAGATCAAGTACAAAATCCTCTGCTTGGCATTCAAAGCCCTTCATAACCTAGCCCACTCTACCTTTCCAGTCTTCTTATACCTTACTCCCTGGCACATATTCTTTGAGCCAGTGACACTGGCCTCCAGAAAAGACAATCTGTCTCTCAGCTACAGCCATTTTCTCTGGCAGTCCTCTGTGTCTGGAATGCTCTCCCTCTTAATCTCTGCTTACTATTCAATCCCTCTTAATTCTAGTGCTTTCCCTCTGTTATTTCTTGAATATAGCTTGTCTATTTCTTTTGTTTGCATGTAGTCTCTCCTATTAGATTGTAAGCTCCAGGAGAGCAAGGACTGTCTTTTGCAGTTCTTTATATCCTCAGCATTTAGCAGAATAAGACTATTACATAGTATGTGCTTATTAAATGTATATTGATTGACTGAAAAGAAAAAAACAATCTAAAAATTATCCATGAACTCAGGCAGAAGAAAATTCAGTCAAAAATCTAGAGCACAAGTAGATAAAATCAACAGAAAAAATATAAAAATCATATAGGAAGATGAGTAACAAGACTTTAAAAGCCTACAAATATCTTTAAGTAAATATCGCAAATCAAAGGAAACCAAAATGATGAAACTCATAACCCCGTGGATTCCCAAGATAGCATGGAATCACAGCAGGATGTACCAGAATGGTTCAAAGAGATATATTATAACCTTGAGAGAAGAATTTTGATGAGAACAAATTGCATAATTTATGGCCAGCAAGTAGAAATAATTAGCAAAATAGAAAAATCTGGATTGTCAGTGGCAAAAAGAAGCAAAAGAGAGAATAACAGACTGAAAATACATATATGCTTAAGTGAAGGACAATCTTGGAGAAAGGAAAAGCAAAAATGTTCAAAGAAGTAATTTCTATACAAGCAAAACATACTGCTCTCAAAGTCAACTTAAGGACTACAAACCTCTCAGAAGAACTAGTCAAAAAATATGAATACAACAATGAAAGACTAACTATAAAAAAACTACCTAAACCTGTGTATATAGACACAAAGCAGCAATCAGGCAGCTAGATGATACAGTAAATAGAGCTTGGATTTGGGGAGTTCAAATTTGCATTCAGACAACTTTAATAGTTGTGTGAACCCTAAGTCACTGAACTTCTGCCTTGGTTTCCTCACCTGTAAAAAGGAAAAAATAACAGCACCTATCTCACAGGGTTGTTTTGAGGATCAAATGAAATATTTGCAAAGCACTTAAAACTGTCTGGCAGTACATATTCATTCTCTTCAACAATCAAAAGAATATACAAAGCATTTCCAGCAAACAAAACAAAACCTACCCAATGCTTCAAACTCCAAGGTACATTATGTTTAGATTTCAAAATTCTAATTACAAACAACAAATTCTGCAAGTATCCAGGAAAAAGACCTTAAAACATAAAGAAAAGCAAATCTGAATAATCCCCAAACTATTTTGTACCTACTAGCAATCACAGAAGGAAGAGAATAATGTATATCAAAAAACAAAGGAACTAAAGATGCAACCCAAAATGATGTATACTCTGCAAACCTGACTCTTATTATCATCAATGAAAAAAATAGGCCTTCAAATAAAAGAGAGACACAAAGTATTCTTGCAAGAAAATTTTTTTTAAATTTATTCATGAACATATTTTTTGACTTACAAATACCACAAACAGAAATAGAAGAAAGGCAAATAACTACAACTACCAAAGCCAAAAAAAGAAAAAATAATCTACAGATTCTAGAGACTATTAAAAGGAAAAAAAAAAAAGATTAAAAACCTAGAAAGAAAAAGACACTGGGTTAAAAAAAGAAAACACAGAGGGTTAATTAAGAGATTTCTTTCTAAAATTCACAAAGATAGATTGTGGAAGGGAAATGTAAAGAAACAGGAGAAGTGATGGAGGAGCAGGCCTGAATCAACATAGACTCAGCTACTGCCCCTCCCCAATCAATACATTTTGTGGAACTGCAAAGTGAGAGAGTACATGAAAGGGGAGAGTGGAGGTGGAGTAGAGCAGAATATGTGCTGTAAACTAGTCAAGTTCTTGGTAAACAAAGAAGGCAAAATAATTCTTGTGGCCTTTGAGCAGGAGGAAAAGGGGCTACCTGAGAATGGTTCACTGAAGCAGCAAAGGCATGGAGGACTAAAACTAGGGGAAAGAGAAAAGGAAACATCTCTATTCAATGGAGTGAGGGCTAAACTCTAGTGGAAGGAAATGGAGACCTTACCATGGATTTAATCTGCAAGGATTTGATGCACAGACACACTAGCCTCTTGCCTCAAGAAAAAAAATCAGAGCTTCTGAGGGCAACTACACACAAAAGGGTGGGAATCCTGAGAGCAGATTTCATGAAATGGAAAAGAAAATGATCATGTGTAAGGCAAGAGGTAGAACTGGACCAAACAATTAGGGACATTAGGAAAATTCTACCAATGGGACACTACTTTCTGTCCTCATTAACCTCCTGCAGGAATGAATACTTTTAACAATGAAGCACACCAGAAAAAAAAAAAAGAATGAAGGAGGAAAATCTAAGGCATATTAATATAGAAATTGTTTAGAAGAATGTACATAAATTTGAAATTTTAAAAGTTTTGGACTAGAGGGGGCAGAGTCAAAATGGCGGAGTAGAAGCAGGATCTCCCAGCAGCTCCAGCTTCCACCTTCCCCAATCAATGTAAAAAGGGGACTCTGAAAAAGCTTTGGAGCTGCAGAACCCACAAAATGACACAGAGAATCTAAACTCCTGCTGAGGACAGCCCGGCAGGCTGGCAGGAATCAGCCAGCTCAGCACTCTGGAAGCCGAGCCCAGGCCCGGGTGAGCTTGAGGTTTTAGTCCCAAGGTGGCCCTGACCAGCCTACCGGCCAGAGGGACTCCAAATCACCAGCAGCTGTGGCCATCCCCAGAAGTATCAACACATAGATGCAAAATACAAAATGAGAGGTCAGTGCAGTCTGGATGGGACCCAGTAAGTAGGAGTGTGTCGGCTTTTGCCCCTGGGGCCATAAGCCGATGAGACGCCAGGCACAGCCAGCCAGCACCACATGGCAGCGTCAGCTCCTGGCCTGCAGAGTGTAGGGGGACTATGTGACCAGTCTGAGGCATAATCGCTCTTGCTTTAACCTGCTTAGATCTGGACTGCAGTCTAAAGTAGAGGTCCGGGGGTGTGTGACCAGGTTGCCAGAGTGTGTGGAGTCTTCAGAGAGGGCACCCGACTAATACCTTTGGCAGCTGAGGAAATCCCCAGCGTTTGGAATGGAAGCTCCCCTGTCTGGTGGCAGAGTCCTACTGTGGCAAAAAGCCCAGGGGTCAAGTGACTGAGGGGGTGACATGACCAGGCAAAGGAAACAAAGCAGACAGAAGATTCCAACATCAGACTCCTATTTTGGGGACAAAAAGGATCAAAGCATGGAACAGGAGGAAGACAGTGAAGTCAGAACTGCACCAAAAGCTTCAAAGGAAAATACGAGCTGGTTACAGGCCATAGAGGACCTTAAGAAGCAGATAAGAGAAGTGGAGGAAAAACTGGGAAGAGAAATGAGAACAATGCAAGAAAACTACAAAATAAGAGTCAACAGTCTGACTGAGGAAAATCACACCTTAAAAAACAGACTAACTCAAATGGCAAAAGAGGCTCAAAAAGGCAATGAGGAGAACAATGCTTTAAAAAGCCAAATTTGCCAGATGGAAAAAGAATCTCAAAAGCTCACTGAGGAGAATCATGGCTTCAGAATTAAACTGGAGCAAATGCAAGCTAATGACTTTATGTGAAATCAAGATGCCATTAAACAGATCCAAACAAATGAAAGAATAGAAGACAATGTGAAATATCTCATGGGCAAAACCACTGACGTGGAAAATAGATCCAGGAGAGATAATTTAAGAATTATTGGACTACCAGAAAGCTATGATCAAAGTAAGAACCTAGAAATCATCTTCCAGGAAGTTCTCAAGGAAAACTGCCCTAATGTTTTAGAACCAGAGGGCAAAATAGAGGTTGAAAGAATCCACCAATCACCTCCTGAAAAAGATCCCAAAAAGAAAACTCCTAGGAACATTATAGACAGATTCCAGAATTCCCAGATCAAGGAGAGAATATTACAAGCAGCCAGGAAGAAACAATTTGAATATTGTGGAAACACAATCAGGATAAGTCAGGATCTGGCAGCTTCTATGCTGAGAGATCGAAGGGCTTGGAATATGATATTCTGGAGGGCAAAGGTGCTGGGATTAAAACCAAGAATCACCTATCCAGCAAAACTGAGTATCATGTTTCAGGGAAAATATGGTCAATTCAGTGGAATAGAGGACTTTCAAGCATTCCTGATGAAAAAACCAGAGTTGAATAGAAAATTTCACATTCAGATACAAGAAGCAAGAGAAGCATGAGAAGGTAAACGGGGAAAAGAAATCATAAGGAACTTATCAAAGTTGAACTACCAACATTCCTACATAGAAAAACAATAATTGTAACTTATGAAACTTTTCTCAGTATGAAAATAGTTGAAGGGAATAGAAATATATATATATATGTCTATATATGAGGGCATATGAATACATATGTGAATGTGTGTATATGTGTTTACAGGTATACATAGATAGAGGGCACAGGACCAACTTAATAGGAAGGGATGATACTTAAAAGGTGAAATGAAGAGGTGAGAGAGGAATATAATGAGAGGAGATGGGGAGAGACAGAATGGGGTAAACTATCTCATAAAGAAGAGGCAAGGGAAAATGGTTACAATGGAGAGGAAGAATAGGAAGGCAAAAGGGAATGGGTCAACCTTATTCTCATTGAATTTGGCTTGGGGAGGGAATGAAATACACACTAAATAGGGTACCTCACCCTACAGGGGAGTAGGGGGGAAGGAGAATGAGAGGGGGGATGATGGAAGGGAGGGCAGGCTGGGGGGGAGGGAAGTTAGAAGCACCCACTTTTGAAAAGGGACAGAATCAAATTAGAGAATAGAATAAGTGGGAGGTGGGATAGGAGGGAGGGAAATGTAGTTAGTCTTTTACAATATATCTACTATGTTAATATTTTGCATTAGCTACACATGTACAACCTATACTGAACTGCTTATCTTCCCAGTAAGGGTGGGTGACAAGGGAGGAAGGGAATGAATCTGGAATTCAAAGTTTTAAAATCAAATGTTTGAATATATATAAATACACTATTGTTAATACTATTTTACATGTAATTGGGAAATAAGATATACAGGCACTGGGGCATAGAGATCCACCATGCCCTGCTGGAAAAGTCGAAGGGGGTATGGGAGAAGATATGGGAGAGAGGAGAATGAAGGTGGGGATATCCTGTGGGACTGCTATTTTGGGTGGGTAGGGGAAAAATGGGGAGAAAAATTGTAACTAAAAATCTGGACAAAAAAAGAAAAAATTATGAAAACAATAAAAAATTTAAAAAAGAAAAAGTTTTGATTCCATGAGGAACAGAAAGGCACTAAAGAAGGAATAAAATCATGAATCAAAGATTAAAAGTTTATTATAGACAGAAAGGGAAGAGGGTTAATGAAGGGAACACTGTAAAAGAAAATCTTTTTAGAAAATAGGTATAGAAAAGAGACTGGAGAAGAGGAAAGTTTTTGAATTAAACATTACTTGAGAAAAAGGGAGAAAGGAAGAGAGAACTACATAACTAACTAAATGGAATAAGGAAAAAAGGAATAAATTAATTAATTAAATCCTCAGAAGTAGGTGGAGAGGAGCTGAAGGTAAAAGGAAGAGTACCAGTAGAAGCAGAGTTGTCTTAAAAGAACATAATTCAAAAATAATAATAGGGGCAAAATACTGTCTTATAAGATAAAGCGAAACAACAAACAAAAAAAAAGGAAAGGTAACTAGAACTTTTTTATACAACTATTAAAGGTAGCACATAAGATTTTCGATTTTAATAAAATCCTGCTAATTATTAAATATATACTTTAATGGATCCCTGAACTCAATAATATGGGTAATGCAACCTATCTACACACTCTTGTCATTCTAATCTAGATTCTCCCCATAAACTGTCCAAAGAGGTTCTGCCTAAGCATTTCTCTGAGAATTTTAACTTGCTTTTTTTTTTTGTTTGGAGAGAAATTGGGTTTAAGCCACTTGCCCAAGGTCACATGGCTAGTTTTTGTGTTAAGTGTCTGAGGCCAAATTTGAACTCAGGTCCTCCTGACTCCAGGGCCGGTGCTCTATTTTCTGGGCCACCTAATGGCCCCAAATTTTAACATTCTTTAAGATACTTTGGGCTAGTTCTTTGCAGTCCTTCACTCTAGTTTCATATGACCAATTTACTTCCTTTCTTGACTATTAGTTTCATGACTGATTCTTTTTAGGCCACTTTCTGCATGCAAGTCATCACTGACAATATGTTACAGCCTTCTTATACCCACAGTGATACTGGTAATAACTCATATTTATATCCTACTTTAAGGTTTTCAATGTGCTTTACCAACATGATCACATTTTATCTTCACATCGAGCCTAAGAAGTAGGTGCTACTTAGCATCATAATATCTCCATTTTGTAAATTTAAAAAAAGAAAAAAGAGGTTTCAAGAGGTTAAGTGACTTGCCCAGGGTCACACAGCTAGTAAGTATCAAAATCTGGATTTGAACTAAGGTCTTCCTGCTTCCAGGTCCAATGTTCTAATCCACTACAATACTGATTCTTTGAAGATCAGGCTGTTGGGTGACATGTAACCACAAAGTGTAAGTGGGAAAAAAAACATCTTAAAAATAAGATTTTTTCTGTCAATGAGTAATTTAGGACAGTTGAAACTATTATGCAATTTCATAAATCAAACCAATCTCATTCTATTCAATTTTGGGGTTAGCACTAACTACATTGCTTATCCAAGATATGATTAATAATAGATTAACTCAATGGATTTCCCAGCAAGTTTGCAAATATGCATTCCTTTATCCATTTAGTTTTTCTGGTGTGGATTGGTAGGCCAACCTTTATTAAGGAGCTATGGATCTCACTGAGGAGGCTCTGTAGCTTTCTCATGGTTGATACAATCAGCATGATGATGCCATTCACAAACAGAAACACCCAGAAGACCTTACCACAGTCAATTTGATCTGACTGTGGCAAATACACTAAGCAAGTAAGTTAGCATATTTTTGCTTAGCTTGAGGTTGCTAATCCTAAGAGTGCTGAAGAAAATGGTCTCTGATGCATCTGTCAAGGAATCAATAGGATTTCAAGTACAGCTCCTACCTGCTTTAGGATATGCCTGCTCTCCAAGGACAAGCCTATGTAACACAAGATACATATTTGTAGGTTAGCCATTAGATGCCTAGTTCTAGAATCCATGACATACCATGAAAATTTATATACTAACGAGAAAATCATCATCTAATAAGTTTTTCCTATTACTTGAGAAGAGACAATACTGGTCCTATATTAAGTGATAAACTATATTTTTAAAAAGGGTCTAGTCAACTTAAAAAGTGAATTCCCAAACAGTATTTTTCACAGAAAACACCAAGGGAATAGAGGACAATGCAGCATCTAAGAATTCATATCTAGTCATTTTAGCATAGCAATTTAATCTCCGCTCAATAAGTAAGATTTTCATTAGGCCCAATTTTCTCCTCATTTTTTCCTACCTTCCACTTAATTTTCATGATAAAATGACAGTTATTTCTTAAAAAAAAAAAAAAAA
>NW_027187045.1:0-12283 GCF_028583685.1 Petaurus breviceps papuanus | reverse complement strand
TCAGATCTGGCCTCAGACACTTAACACACACACAAAACACACAAAACTTAACACACACACACAAAAACTAGCCATGTAACCTTGGGCAAGTTACTTAACCCAATTGCCCTCCAAAAGGCAAACAAAACAAAACAAAACAAAAATATCAAGGCTGTGAAGAGCTTAATATCTTTCCTCACAAAATTTCAAATTATTTTCTAAAATAGATAGACTAATTCACAGATCTTCCAATAGCTTATTAGTATCCATATCTTCCCATAGCTCCAACATTGACTCTTTTCATCTTTGCCAATTTTCTGGGTGTGGTGTAAAACCTCAAAGGTATTTTAATTTGCATTTTCTCACTAATCATTTTGGGATATTTTTCATATGGTTGTTGATTGTTTATATTTCTTCTTTTAAAAACCATCCATATCCTTTGATAACTTATCTACTAAGGAGTTATTTATTTTTACATATTTGTACCCATTACCTATACATCTTTAATATCAACTTGGGTGGAGATACTTGATATAAACAACTCTCCCCCTCAATACCTTCTCATCCTCCTGCCTTGACTTTTTTGTACAAAAACGTTTACAATTTGTGTAATCAAAATTGAGTTTTATATTTTGTGATCATCTCTGTTCTTTGATTAGTTATGAATTATTCTACAACTATTATTGTGAAAGGTGATTTTTTTCCACTTTGCCCTAATTTTTAATGTGAATTTTTACATATAAGTCACTTATCCATTTGGAAATTGTATATAGTGTAAGATGCTGCCATAAAATCATTTTATGCCAAACTATTTTCCAGTTTCCCCAGAAGCTGTTAAAGAACAAAGAGTCCCTCCCTTAGTAGTTTGTGTTCCTGGATATATTTAACACAAAAGCACTGTGTTCTTTTGTTTCAAAGTCCTACTTGACTGGTCTCTTCTATTACATAGATTATTTTCACTGAAAGTTTTTTTTTTTTCCCTATAGACTTATACAGGATTTTCCTCTTTAAGGTTGGTGTATTGAGAGGATTTAAGAGAGGGCAGAGAGGGATAAGCAGGGCAGAGGAAAAAGTCTTTTTTCCCCTCCATATCCTTAGGAGAGCAAAAAAAAAATACTTAGCCACTTGGAGATTTTCCTATGTACTTGCTTCAGGGACAGGATGGTAGGAGACAAACTTGAATACTGTAATGTGTTCCACAACGGACCAGAAAAGAAGGAAAACCTTGTTTCAAACAGCAGTTGGTAACCACAGAAAGGGAAATAGGTAGGTGATAGGAAGAAAATATATAAGGAATAAGCCTCAGACCAAATGTCCTTATGGATTTACATCATCAGAAGGTCCCAATCCCTGAAGCCCCTATTTCTTGTCCTTCTCCTATTTGACTTAAATACTCTAGGTCTCAGTAATTTAGATCTGGGGAATCCCTATTCCCCTTCTCTATAGGTGAAAGAGGAGGATAGTTTCTAATTAAGGAAAACTTGTTGTTGGAACCCTAATGTTTAAAATTGAAAAGCATTTTCCTATACAGATATTAAAATTAGGATCTATAATCCTCTTAGTATCATACTAGTCACAATTAATAATAGCTCACATTTATATGATTCTTAAGACTTGCAGAATATGTTTCTTATAACAACCCTTCAGGTACACTGTGGATTACATAGGCTTTGGGAGGACTTCCTGGAAATGGAACTTTCAGACATTTCTTTGGGAAAATGCTTTCCAAATTCCAAACAACAAATTTATAAACAAACTTTAGGAACATGCCTCTTGCATAGATTGGGAGACTGCTGATCCTTTCTATTCCACTGTGATGTTTAATGGAGATAAAGACTAAATTACTGCAAGTGTTAGAAGTATTAGTGATGCTATTCAAATGGTTACAGGAGAGAGAAGGGTCTACAGTTGTCCTTTCTGTGGCCAAAATGACAGGACTGAATCCATAGGCTTTGGGATCAGGGCCACTATCTGGACTACCTAAATATCACAAATGTGATGGTCTCTAGGACCAATGAGGTTCCCATAGGCTTTCCCAAATGCTGTCTTGTACTTCAGGACCCCTGGCAACAGAAGTCAAAATAAACATCCCATTAAAACCATTTTTCTAGTTAAACTGATGTCCTGTTACTGTAGCTAAGAGGCTAAGTTGTAATTTTGAGGACACCATGGATGAAAGAGAAAAAAAATGACTACCACTAGTAACAGATGTGAAATTACATTAGATAAATATAATCATTAGTTTCAGTCTCACCCTGGTTAATTTGTTTGTGGAAATGTGCAACCCATTATTCATTAGATAATTTTTCACACATTGATTAGAAAGCCGTGTCGAATGGTGACCCCGCACATTTGGGCTTACCTAGCCTGCAGTAAGTTATCCCGCTTACAATAGTGGAAATGGGGGACAAAATGTTTATCTCAGTCTGATTTTGTGCCAATAAATAAAGTAAATCAATAGCCAGTGAAGTGTGAACGACATTTCTCTGCTGTATAATATGGTTTTGGGGGCAATTTGACATGCTACAAGGGGAAACAAGGGTCTTGAACAGAAAGGTAATAAAAGCAAACCATGCTGGTAACTGTTATTGAAGTCCTATATTTTTCTATCCTTGGGCAGCTTTAAGATGTGAAAAATAATGCACATAAAATTATAACAATATTGAGGCAACTTGCCCCCCTATTTACAAACACACTTTCTCGTGGCTGGGCCTGATTATGTTGGTCATGCACTCTCCACCTGTGACAAATTTCTTCTATTTTATATTTGATCTAATTTTGTACACAAATTCCAGCAACTTAAAAGTGTTTCTATCAAATAAAGCAGAACAGTCTTAAACTCAGCTTATTTTTATTAGCATGCAGCAAGCAGGCTCTTAAATCTTATCTCCCCACAAATGATTGCTTGAAGCAATTAAAAAAAAATTCCAGCTTTCCTTTTCCTCTCCCAGATAAAAGCTTCATATCTACAAGCAGGATCTTTCTTCCCACTCCCATCTTGCAAAACTGTGGTGGGGGAGGCCTACACCCTTCTTCCCGTGCCTAGGTCTGGGGAGTCTTTCCTCCAGTCCCCAGAAGGGGAATAATGATATAAATGCACGCATTTATAAAGTGCATCCACTTGTTAGTTTCAGCCTCAGATGTCGTCTTTTAAATTAAGATGAAAATAACTTGAGTTTTTCCACATAATGCAGGCTGCATTCAAGTAATTAATGGTTAATTAAAAGCGGGTTTCCTTTAGCAGGTCAGATGGTGAAGGGCTTAGTTATGTTGCCATAGAAAGTGGGAGGTTGGGCTATTTGGTTTCCAGTGAAGGAGCAGCTGTATTCTGGCCCTTATGAGCTGAAATCACACTTAGGGAAACTCACGGATTCAAAGGAGAAAAGGTTGTCAGTGTCGCAGAGACCATGTTTCAATGCCCAAGAATGTTACATCCTCCACAAATATGGTGTATTATTGTTAGACTTTATTTTTTTTTAATTGACTCGTAACATGCAAGGGCAGGAAATTTAACCATTTACCTCCTGGGATCATTCTACATTGTGTGATGAGCTCTGTACCCGTTATTTATTTATTTTGAAATCAACAAAAGAAAGTTATCCATTTATTTTTTAATGTTTCCTTTTAATTATTTTGATTTTTCACTCTTTCTTTGTTGGGATGGCTGTAAATACCTTTAAAATGCAGCTGTCTGAATTTATACATCTGTAATGAAGCACCAATTTAAAAAATTTTTTTTCTCAAATTTCCGACCCTTTCTCCATCTCTAATTTGAATACTCAATTGGGAGTTGACGTAAATACATGAAGACGAAACAATAAAAAGACAGCTGATGGAAAAGTGGGAAAAGCTCTGAACCGGGCATCAGGAGACATGAATTTCAATTCTATTTTTTCCAGTCATTAACTGAACTGTCTTGAACATATCCTTGGCCTCATTTTCCTCATCCATAAGAACAAGAGGTTGGATTAGTAGGAGTTCTTAGCATTTTTGAGTCATAGTTCCCTTTGGCAGTCTAGCAAAGGTTATGGAGTCATCAGAATGTTGTTTGTAAATACACAAAATAAAATAGTATGGTAACAAAGGAAACCCAAGGTAGTGAAAATAAAGATCCAATTTTTTTCCTGTCCAAATTCATGGACCCCTTGAAATCTATCCATACATCCATTGGAAGTCTGTGAATTCCATATTAGGAACCAGTAGATTAGAGCAATTCCAGTATCCTTTCTAGCTTTAGTATTCTATGATACAGAGAAGTAGATAAAAATGATCTGAGACTGAAACTGGAAAAACAGAATTTCCCATTTTAGGATGGTGGTGGGGAGGATGATGTCCTTGGAGCCATTTAATAATAATATTAAAATGGCATTATCAAACCAGATCTAGTAGCAATAGTGAAGAAAGCTAAAGTTTATATTAGTTCTTGTATTAATGTACATGATAAAAAGTAAGGAAATAAAAGATACTCAACATGATTTGTACTGGATTAATTTTCAAATATTTAGAAAATGTTTGTTTTAATTTATTAAAATTTTATTATAAACATAACTATTAACAAAGAGAAAAGTAAAATAAAACATACAAAATAGGAAGTGAAATTTTTTAATAAGGACACTAACATTTCAGATCATCGATTTAAAGATAGAAGAGACTTAGAGGTCAGTCCCACATCATTTTACAAATGAGAAGTAGAGAGACTTGCTCAGAGTCACACAGGTAGTCATAGAAGCAGGATTTGAACTCGTGGAACACATCAAACTAAAAATAACTAGCAAACAAAATTATGTGCTCTCTAACTTATTTTTCCCATTTGAGTACCTCTCTCTCCCATCAACCCTTACATGACTTCAAGTCTAGCTACCACAAGCCAGCTTGGACAATAGTAATTATAGCTAACATTTATTTAGTGCTTTGAGGTTTGAAAAATTCTTTACACATGTTACCTCATTTGATCCTCATAAAAACCCTGGAAGGTAGGTGCTATTATCATCCCCACTTTACAGATGAAACTGAGGCAAATAGAGGTTAATTGACTTGCTCAAAGTCATAGATACTAAGTAGCTGAGGCAAGATCTGAACTTGGTCCAGCACTCCATTTACTATGCCACCTGGCTGCATCAAGGGCATAAATACTCAATCCCTTGGCCTAAGTCTAGAGTTAATATGTCCTCTGCAGGGCATTACAAAGGCCATAGGAGTTACCCTTGACCTTTCCAGCAAGAGGGTTCTTAATTCTGTACTTATTTTGATCAAAAGAGCCAAGGGATACTTTCATTGGACTGAAGTGCCATAATGTAAGCTCCCTGTGGGCAGGGGCTGTCTCACTTTGTATTTGTATCACCAGCACAGTGCCTGGTTATATAGTAGATAGGCAATAACAGGCTTGTTGGTTAATTGGTTTATTGACCTTTTCCCATCTATTAGAAAAGTGCCTCCAATGGGCTTTAAACTCTGGGCTCACCACAGGGGACTAAAAGGAAAAGAGTCATTGGGAAATCACTTCCTACAAAGTAGCCTTTGACACTTGGCCTATCTTCATGGCTTTTAGCTGAGTGCTCTTCCAAAGAAGAGGTCAAGTGATATGAGATTCAAGTCTGCAAATTTCTAGTGCAGAGGAATCTTCTTATCTAGTGCACTTTACAAATTTAGAGGAGAAAGGGAAGTTAGAGGCCACAGAATCCAACTCCATTATGTTTCACATGGGTAAACTGAGACTCAGAAGGATGAAATGACTTTGACTAAGATCGCATGAGTAGAAAGTAATAAGGACCGAGGTCTTTGATTCTAAATTCTGTATTCTTCTCACTGTACCATGACTGTTGTTTGTATTTTAGCAGAACAAGTGCCCAATGTGCAATAATAACATTTTTCATAGTTTATTTATTTTTAAAACAAGTTTTATTGATGCCCTTTGTGTTTATATCATAGTCTTTCTGGGTACACTCCCCTGGAATTGAGGATTCCCTTGTAATGAAGAAAAACAGTTAAGCAAATACAGTCAACTCAGTAACTACATCTGACAACGTTTTCAACATTGTTACCTTTTTGCCTGCCCTTCCCCACCTATCTGTGGAGTAACTCATTTTTTAATTTAATTTTTTAAATTTTTAACTTTAAAAATACACATAAAAATATCATTTTCATATACATAGAAGAACACAAAATAAGGATTGTATATGAAACAATACATTTCCATTCCATGCTTGGTTCTTTTAAAAGTTTTTTAAAAATCCTCCTCATTTCTGCTTCCTTCTGAATTTTTGTTTCCTTTTGCACATTAAAAAATGTTTCAATGGTCTTCTTCTCTTCTTTGTATTACTATTGCTAATCTTTCTCCTTTTCCAACCTTACACCTTGTAATATAATGCCAAAAGAAGGCAACTTCCCAGGTTCAAAATACCAGCATAGGTGCTCTCTATTTTATTCAGTAACAAACCCAGAACAGAGAAGATCAAAACATGACATCATTCAAAATACAGCATTTACTAAGTGTGATTAAATCATCTCCAAGGCCTACCCCACCCCAGGACTTTCCAATCATTCAATCAATTACAAAGTCTCTGTTCCAAATACTTCTCCACCCCTAGGCTATACCTTAATTAAGTCCACCACAAAGCCCCTCTTCTCAAATGGAGATTAGTTTCCAAACATAAGTAAAATACATTCATTTGCTCAACCATAGAACACAAAAAGGTCAAAAGTTCCCCACCCCTGGATCGCAATTGAATCTACCCCAGAGTTACATCAAGTTTAAACACAGCACTTAATACCCAAATGGAGGTCTTTTCTTCATCTTGACACGAGGCAAGTTCTCAGCAATCTTAGTTCCTGGGGAGACAAGGCTTAGCAAGGCCATAAGATACATTGCCAGTCCCTTCATGAATTTATCCTCTGTCTGTAGAACAGTCCTAGAACCCCTGAACACATTAGCAAAGCCCTCTCCCAGGATTTCTGTAAACATACAACAAGAAAATCCTTCTTCAGGGCTTCTGAACCAACAGAAAGGCTCCCAGACCCCTGCAACAACAGCACTGTCCTTCACCAGTGGACAGTATTCATTCTGTCTGCCGGACAGTCTCCAGACCCCTGCAACAACAGTACTGTCCCTCACCAGTGGACAGTATTCACTCTCTGTCTGCAGGACAGTCTCAGGCCTTCTTAACCAAATGCCAGGTTCCAGGACTTCTTCAACAGGACAGTCTTTCACCAGTGGACAAATCTGGCAAAATAACATCAAAACAGACAGACAAAGTACCAGCAAAACAGCCATGTCTCCTCAGTCCTTGGCAGCTCAGGGGGCAGGTCTCAAAAGTCCAGGGCAATTCAAAGCGGCCACCAGCAATTCTCTTAGTCTCTCTCCACGAGGTGCAGCTTCCAAAAAGAACTTCCGCCTCTCTCTCGTGTCTCTCCAAATCTACGTCACCAGCTCCTCCCAGTCAGGACTTTCTTTTCACATCAAAAAGTCCATCCCACAGGTGGGATTAACAAGCTCTGGGTTTTAATACAATCAATTTGAAAACCAAGCCCAATACAGGGGAATCTCCACATTCCATTACTATCACACACCTAATTAAAAAAAGAAGAAAAAATCCTTATAACAAATAAGCAGGGCCAAGTGAAAACAAATCCACCTAGTGGCCGTGTCCAAAAATGCATGTCTCTTTTTGCACCTTGAGTCTACCACTTCTTTGTCAGGGGGGTGGGTTCACCATAGGTCCTCTGGAGATGTTGCTGGCCATTGTTTGGATCAGAGTTTTTATGTCTTTCCAAGTTGTTTTTGTTTCTAAACAATATGGTTGTCGTCATATATATTGTTCTCCTAGATTTGTTTGCTTCATTCTCCATCATTTTAATACTTCACAAGATTCTCTGAAATTGTTTCTTTCCTAATTTCTTTTTCTTTTTTGCAGGGGGAAGGTAGGGCAATTGGGGTTGTGACTTGCCCAAGGTCACACAGCTAGGTTTTTTTGTGTTAAGTGTCTGAGGCTATATTTGAACTCAGGTCCTCCTGACTTCAGGGCCGGTGCTCTATTCACTGCACCACCTAGCCACCTATCTTTCCTAATTTCTTACAGCAAAATAATAATATATTACATTTACATTTTTTTTCACTCACTTCACTCAATGGGAACCTGCTTTGCTTTCCAGTTCTTTTCCTCCAATTTTAATTCTCACTTCAGGATCAGGAAACTTTTTCTTATGATTATCCCCTTCCCAGTCCTCTATTCCTTTAAATGTCCTTCCCCCTACCCTTTCCCCACAGGATCATATTCAAATTTGCAGAGTAAGTTATTCCTGGTTGAAAGCCCTCTAGAATATTGTATTTTAAGATCTCCTCTCCTTTAGTGTAGAGGCTATAAAGTCTTCTGTGATTCTGACTGCAGGTGCTTAGGACTCCACCTGCCCCTTTCTGGATACTTACATTGTTTTACTTTTGAGTTAGGAGTTGTAGATTTTGGCTATGATGTTCTGGGTGTTTTTGATTTAGAGTTTCTTTCGAAAGGCAGTTATTAGATTCTATCTTTCATTTACCCTCAATTTTTATTTATTATTATTTTTAAAAAATATTGTGTCAAGGCTTTTAAAATCATAGTTTTCTTGAAGCTAATGACTTTTAGATGATTTCTATCCTTGATATATCTTCCAGGTCATAGCAGATATTCTACATTTTATCCTATTTTTTACCTATCTTTTGATTTAATCCTAATATTTCTTATTCTCTCATGAAGTAATTGATTTCAGTTTGGGCTAGTCTAACTTTTAAGGAGTCCATAATGTGGATAAGGTTTACTACTTTTTCTTCTAAAGCTCTTTATTCTCTTTCCTCCAGGGTTTTTCTCTTTTTCTTCCTTCCTTCTTTCTTTCCTTCTCTCTCTCTCTTTCTCTTTCTCTCATTCTTTTTTTCTCTGATTCTTTTCTTCTAGGTATTCATACAGTTCTTATGGAGAATTTATTTTTTCCCCATTAAGTCTCTGCTTGCATTTGTTATGGAGTTCCTTTCTCTTTCTAGATTGGATTTTGGAATGTCTCTGGATCTATAATACATCTTTATAGTGATTTGTGTCTTGTTTACTAATATTTCCAGTTTTAATTCCTGAATTAGAGGAATTTCAAGGCCAAGCTTCACTCCCCTGTTACACTTTTCGGTGGGGTGGCCATCCTTGCTTCATCTCCACCTTGATCATCTGGATTCCTGTACTAACTTCCATTTTTACCTCTTGAATTGGAGCTTTGGGCTATGATTCCATACCATGCACTTTTGGGTGGGGAGGGCATCCCTGCTTTATCCACACATTCTTTCTTCCAAATTCCATGCTATGGGTTTCTACTCTTGCTACCTGTAGATACAGAACTTTGCAGTCTATTGGTGCTTTAGCTAAGAGGCTTCCTTTTTTCTTTTCTTTCTTTTTTGCCTACCCTGTGTCTGGCTTTGCTAGCACACTCTCCCTTCTTCCTCCCCCCCACCCCCATTGCCCATGGACTACTGACTGGCTTTTAGTGTAGTATTGGGTTATTGTAATTTCTCTTTGGATTTCTGGATTATTATTTAACCTGGTACAATTTTTTAATTTTTTTAGTGGAGTGGGTACGCCTCAGTCTAGACAGACATCTTCAAGCAATTTGTTTTAAATGAATTGTCCACCTACTTTTTTCTTTTTCTCCTTCTTAGCCATTCTCAGAATGTAGGTTTTGTAGGGCAGTACAATGTTCTAGTATCACTCAAGGCTGTGATGAAATGCCCCCTGGGAATCAGAGAACAGCTTGTGACTGTGAACTCTCAAACCACTGACCAAAGTGTTTTTTTTCTTTTTTTTCTCTCTCTTTTTTAAGACAATTGGGGTTAAGTAACTTGCCCAAGGTTACATGGCCAGTGTGTGTGTGTGTGTGTGTGTGTGTGTGTGTGTGTGTGTGTGTGAAGTATCTGAGGCTGGAACCGATCCCTTGTCCTCCCAACTCTGGGGCCAGCACTCTTACTCACTGCGCCACCTAGCTGCCCCTTTTTTCTTTCTCTTGCTCTTACCAATTCTCATCTGGCCTCTGAGGGAAGTTGAGCTCCCCTTCCCCAATCTCATGACAAGATGTGAGCAAACCTCTCTTCTTTCAATTTAGCCAGGACACATTTGGTGTTTTTTTTTTTTTTAAGAAAGCTTTTCTCAGAAATTAAAGGGAAAAGAAAAACAAATCAAAATAAGGCACAAAAGCATAGACTTGTTGTCTTAATGATAGAAGAGACATCTTCTTCTGTTAATTCCCACCTAATCATGCCCCCACTTCTCTCTGGTTCCCCTGACCAAGCTTTTTGCTCAGGTCAGTAGTCTAGCATTTTCACTTACTGTGATTTAAGCTAGTTCTTCCTTCAGGTGAAGGTGCTTTCTCCTTTGGGTGGTACATCTCTTGCTCTAACAAGAATCTGGGGCCTCAATCTCACTAGTGATTAGGTCCCTTATCTTGAAGTCAGGGTCACCTATATTGAAATTTCTGTCTGTGATATTTACTAGCTGGGTCATTGTGAACAAGTCACAACCTTGATGAGCTACCATTTACTCATTTGTAAAATGAGATAATGATAATATCTATAGGACCTGTCAGGGTTATAATGAGGTGATGTACACAATTGTTTTGTAATTCCTAGAAGTCTATATAAATGCTGGTTATCATTAACTTAAGCCTATTCCACTTGGCTCTTGATATCTCTCCTGCACGAAATCTGTGAGCCTTTCCTTACATTTGGTCCTCTTATCGAATACCCCAGATTTTCTTTTCATGATCACCCCTGACACTGACTTGTGGATTTCATATAAGAACCATTGTTCTATTCCTGGACAACTTAAATTTCAGCTCATAAACTAGAGGTCAGTCCTCTATCTATTGTGTCTCACTGTCTGTAATATGATGCTTGGAATCTGTGTAAACTGCCTACGTTCCTTGGTGTTTTTATTGTCATATTTTATCGCTTTTTTGCTCTATTATTAAAAAATGGTCTGCTGGGGCGGCCAGGTAGCACAGAGAGTAAGAGCACCGGCTCCAGTGTTGAGAAGACCTGGAGATCGAATCCCGGGCTCGGACGTTTGGCACCCACCCAGAAACACCTGGCCGTGTAACCTTGAGCAAGTTACTTAACCCCAATTGCTTAGGGGCGGCCAGGTGGCTCAGCGAGTAAGAGCACCCGCTCCAGTGTCGGGATGACCTGGATCAAATCCGGGCTCAGATACTCAGCACCACACCCAGAAATAACTGGCTGTGTAACCTTGAGCAAGTTACTTAACCCCGATTGCTTTAAAAAAAAATGGTCTGCTCGTAAGAGTAAAACCTCAGGAAATGTTCAAAGTAATATGTATAAAGAAGATTATGTGTTAAAAACATGGTTTCAAATTAATCAATAATTATTTATAATAGGGTGAAAAAGTGAACCCTGCCTGATCTATGGAATCCTCTCCAGTTAGACTGTTGAGCCCCTTGAGGGCAAGGAATGTTGTTGTTTTTTTTTTTTTTTTTGCCTTTCTTTGTATTCCTTAGTGTCTTAGTACAACATTGGGATTGGGCATTGCATCTAAGTGGCAGCTAAATCAAGACCTCAGCTAGGTGACTGCAGAGTGACTGTGAAGATGGATGTTTCCAGTCTTAAAGGCAACTTCTGTGAGCTTAAGAGGTCTGGGGCTCCTGATTTCTTTGGTTTATGTAACAGCTGCTGCACACTCTTCAGTGCTTCTAGGAGGAAAAGATGACCACATCTTGGAGGAAGAGCCCCAAACTGGGCTGAGCATAACAGAAGACAGTGTAGGGAGAGTGGGAGACAGTGCAGATCATAGTCAAAGGGGAAAGACTGATCCAGTTATCCTTCAAGCTGTTTTGTGCTCTGATATTTTAAGAATTAATGTCCCAGAAGAATTAGTTTTGTGGTAATTAGAAGTTACTGCTTCAAGTTTAATTTTTTTTTTGGTCAATGAGTATTTATGCATCTTTTGTGTTTTTAGCACTTTTTTGTGTAAAGAAAATAACTCCTGTACCCAATCTCTACATTGTATGTTTTGTTCCTTTTGTGGGGGAGACTCGACCCATGAGGCAAGTCTGAGTTTTAAGTGATTTCCCCCCAGGTCTCCTGGGTTCCTCCCTCCTTCCTCCTAGGAAGGTCCCAACCTTCCAAGGTTCAGCAGTCATATTTGTTGCTGTTATACTTTACTTATTGCCTACCATGTATCAGTCACTTTGTAAGGACAAAAATGGCATAGTTCCTGTCCTCAAGGATATTACAGTCAAAGGAGGGAGGATGACAAGTACATATGTTGGCACATATAAAAGACAT
>NW_027187044.1:12498-17171 GCF_028583685.1 Petaurus breviceps papuanus | reverse complement strand
AGGTAACTCTTGGTTTTAATCTCAGATCCTATGCCCTCTGGAATATCCTGTTCCAGGCCCTTCAATCCCTCAGGGTAGAAGCTGCCAGATCCTGGGTTATCCTGATTGTGTTTCCACAATATTCAAATTGTTTCTTCGTGGCTGCTCGTAATATTCTCTCCTTTATCTGGGACTTCCAGAGCCTGGCTATAATATTCATAGGAGTTTTCTTTTTGGGATCTTTGTCAGGAAGTGATTGGTGCATTCTTTCAACCTCTATTTTGCCTTCTGGTTCTAAAACATCAGGGCAATTTTCCTTGATAATTTCTTGGAGGAGGATTTCTAGGTTCTTTCCCTGATCATGGCTCTCAGGTAGTCCAATAATTTTAAAATTATTTCTCCTGGATCTATTTTCGAGGTCAGTTGTTTTTCCCATGAGATATTTCACACTGCCTTCTATTCTTTCATTTGTTTGGATCTGTTTAACAGCATCTTGATTTCTCTTAAAGTCACTAGCTTCCCTTTCCTCCAATCTAAATCTGAGGGAACAGTTCTCCTCATTGAGCTTTTGAGATTCTTTTTCCATCTGGAAAATTCAGCTTTTTAAGGCATTCTTCTCCTCATCGACTTTTTGAGCCTCTTTTGCCAATAGAGTCAGTCTGTTTTTTAAGGTGTGATTTTCCTCAGTCAGGCTGTTGACTCTCAGTTAGTAATTTTCTTGCATTGTTCTCATTTCTCTTCCCAATTTTTCCTCCACTTCTCTTATCTGCTTCTTAAGGTCCTCTATGGCCTGTAACCAGCTCGTATGTTCCTTTGAAGCTTTTTGTGCAGGAGTTCTGACTTCACTGTCTTCCTCCTGTTCCATGCTTTGCTCCTTTTTGGCCCAAAAATATTAGTCTAATGTTGGAGTCTTCTGTTTGCTTTGCTTCCTATGTCTGGTCATGTCGCCACTCAGTCACTTGACCCCTGGACTTTTTGCCACAGTAGGATTCTGCCACCAAATAGGGGAGCTTTCATCCCAAACACTGTCGTTTTCTCAGCTACTGGAGTTATTAGTCGGGTGCCCTGTCTGAGTCCTCCACATGCTCTGGCAAGCTGGTCACTCACCCTAGGACCTCCACCCTAGACTGCAATCCAGGTCCAAGCAGGTTTAATTACCCCTCATACTGGTCACTTTGTCCCCCTACAGAATGCAGGCAAGGAGCTGAAGCTGCAACATGACACCAGGGCAGAATCTCAGTGGCTTCTCACCCTGGGGGCAAAAGCTGATGCACTCCCAACTACTGGTCCCAAAGTCCACACTGCACTGACCTCTCACTTTGTCAGAGCCCAGGCTCATGGAGACCTGGGCTCAGCTCCCAGATCGCTGAGCTTGTCAATTCCTACTTGCATGCCGGGCTGTCCTCAGCGGGAGGTTAGCTTCTCTGTGTCATTTTGTGGGTTCTGCAGCTACAAAGTTTGTTTAGAGTCCCATTTTACATGTATTAGGGAAGGTGAAACCGAAGCCCCATTGAGGTCCTGCTTCTACTCCACCATCTTTACTCTCTCCAGTCAATTATACTTTTCAGGAGCTATTTTGTTTAGTCAATTTTTATTCCTTTTTCCCCCAAGATGTTGACTCTTTTCTTCCCCCAATAAATCTCTTGCATTATTTTAATTCATTATGCCAATGTTTCTTCTAACTTTCCTACTTAATTTTCAAAATATTTCATGAGCTTTTCCAAGAGGACATTTTGGGCTTGAGATCAGTTAAAATTTCCCCGTGAGGATTCACATATAGGTATTTTGACATTGTTTTCATTTTCTGACTTTGTGTTTTGGTATTTCTTGTTGCCACAGTAGTTTTCTATGTCGGGGCTATTTTTTTGGTTGTTTTTTTTGCTCATTTTAAAAGATGACCTCTGCTTTTGGGGTACAGAGGGCGCTGTCCCAAGCCCCTCAAATGGGTACCATGGGCCTGGTCAATGGCTTTCTCTGCTGGGGCCTATGGCACTGGTGTCTTCCCTGCTGCACTAGGGTAGCCTGGCTTAGTCACTTTTTTTTGCCCTACATTCTGGGGCTGACAGTTCACCTGTAGTGCTGAGGCTGGAGGTCTCACAGCTGGCATGCTATGCCACTGATTTTCTGGGACATAACAATGGGGCGTCAGTTGCTGATCTTTGCTGTGGTTAAGAGGATTCTACTGATTTTCCTAGGCACCACCTAGGCTGGGCTGTGTAACCCTTTTGCCCAATTGAGTCAGGCTATGCTGAAGTACTTCTAAGTTATCTTAACCTGAAAAAATTGTTTCACTTCATCTTTTTTTATGGATTCTGTTACTTCAGAATTCTTTTAGAGGTTTGATTTGACATTTTCCCAAGGGAAACTGGAGAGAACTCAGGCGACTTCCTGATTTTTTCTCTGCCATATTGACTCTATATATTTAAGAGATCAGAGATACTTTATCAGAGATACTTGCTGTAAATATTTTCCCAATTTCTTGCCTCACTTCTAATCCTGACTGCATTGTGTTTTGTTTGCATGTGTGTGTGTTCATGTGTAAAATATTTTAAATTTAATATAATCCACATTTTACATCTTACATCTGATAACGTTTTCTGTTTCTTTTCTTTTTTGTTCACAAACTCTTCCCTTCTCCATAGGTCTGAAACATGAATTATTAGTTGTTCGCCTAATTTGTTTGTGGTATTACCTTTTAGGTGTCAATTATGTACCCATTTTAACTTTATCTTGAGATATATTGTGAGATATTAATCAATGCATAGTTCCTGCCAATCTGCTTTTCAGTTTTTCTTGCATTTTTTTCAAATAGTGAGTTCTGATTTCTAAAATTGGGATTTTTGTGTTTATCATGGAATATAATATTATGGTCATTACCTATTATATATTATGTAACTACTCTATTCCACTGATCCACCGTTCTATTGGTTAGCCTTTGCAAGATTGTTTGGATTATTTAAACTTTACAAAATATTTTGAGATCTGGTATGAGCAGACTGCCTTCCTTCCTATTTTGTTTCACCAATTCCTTTTATATTCTTGAACTTTTGTCCTTCAGATGAATATTACTATTTTTTCTATAAAATATTTTGGTAATTAGATTGGCATGGCACTGAATAAGTACATTAATGTAGGCAGAATTGTCATTTTTCTCTTATTGGCTCAGCCTACAACTTAGCAATGAATATTTTTCCCTAATTGTTCTCATCTGAGTTTATTAGTGTAGAAAGTGTTTTCTAATTTTGTTCATACAGTTCCTGGGTTTATCTTGGAATGTAGAGTTCCAGGTATTTCATTATTTCTACAGTTGTTTTAAATGGAATTTCTTTTTATATTTATGGCTGAAAGAATTTGTTGAAATGTGATTATACATGTGGGTTTATTTTACATCTTGGAACTTTGCTAAAGTTATTAATTATTGCAAAATATTGACATAACTTTTTATGTTTAATGAAGTATATCTTCACTTATTAATTCACTGTACAGATTGGTATGTAGTTTATTTATAATATTTACACTATGAATTCCACAATTCAGTTTCAGTGTTTATAAATATACACTTTAAATTTTACCTAAAAATGAATTTGAATAATTTGAGTTATCTTCGTCTCATTCACATAAGACTTTGATTTGCACAATCTATGAAGTCCTTGTTACCTAAATTACTTTATTTTCCCCAAAAGCTTTAAAAAGAGGTATTAAAAATTCTTATCCAAATTACAATAGTGTAATTAATAATTCCTAGAAATATCCTAGGAAAATTTCTAGAATAAGTCCTAGATAATATGTGGGCTAAAGACTCTGCTTGAGAAGCATAAGCTCTGTATAATCTTATCAAGCCATAGTTAACAAAGTGGTTAGAAAGTAAAGGATTGGACTTGAAATGATAAAATCTTCTTTAAATCATCCTTCAGACACTTACTAGCTGTGTGACCCTTTACAGACCACTTAACCTCCAAGCATCAGTTCTGTTTTGCATAAAATGAGAATAATAACATCACCTATCTCATAGAGTTGTTGTGATGATCAAATGAAATGGAATGGGTAAAGCACTTATGGAAATATGAAAGTGCAATATGGACATTATTGTTATTACTATGAAACTAGAAAAAAAATAAAGGCGGTGGTTCATATATCTGTAATTTAGGGAAGAGAACAGCTAATTTCAAAGAAGAGAGAGTTATCATCAGAATTCAGATGCCCAGAAGCTAAAAATTATTTTTCAAATTAATTCAATGAAATCATTTCCCAATTAATCAGGCCTACTTCATGCCCTAATACTGTGTTACCTAAATTATTGTGATAATCTCATAGTTGCTCTGTGACAATCATCATTGCATAGTAGATGGGAAGCTAGCTCCTAAGACGCAGAGGTCACATTTTAACTCCTACCTTTGACAGATATTCTTTGTGTGATCCTGGGCAAGTCACTCTTGATTATCTGGGCAACTGTCCAAGAAAATTATTTGCAAAGAACATGTTGGTGTTCAATGATAGAGGAAATTTCCTTTTATGGAGGAGAGGAGAGAGAGAGAAAGGAGAGAGAGAGAGAGAGAGAGAGAGAGAGAGAGAGAGAGAGAGAGAGAGAAAGAGAGAGAGAGAGAGAGAGAGAGAGAGAGAGAGAGAGAGAGAGAGAGAGAGAGAGAGAGAGAGAGAGAGAGAGAGAGAGACAGAGAGACAGAGAGACAGAGAGA
>NW_027187044.1:0-12398 GCF_028583685.1 Petaurus breviceps papuanus | reverse complement strand
AGAGAGAGAGAGAGAGAGAGAGAGAGAGAGAGAGAGAGAGAGAAAGACAATGAGAACAGACAGAGATAGAGACACAGAGACAGACACAGAAAGAGGAGGAGGAGGAGGGGGAGGAGGTGGAGGAGGAAGAGGAAGGGGATTAGGAGGAAGTGGATACTGGGATTCAGGCAATATCCTAAGACTGAGGATACGAAGGAAACCATGTTAGTCCTTGTCCTGAATGAGCAGGCATCTTAACTGGGAAGTATAACAATACAGGGGAACAGGAAAAGGGGGAGTTTGCAAGAAACAAACTTTGTGTGGCATGGCTAATGGTGTCCAGGAACGTTTGTGGGTGCCTAGAGAAGAAATACAAAGTTAAAGGTAACCTATCAAATCTCAGTGGCAGAGCAGAGTTGTCTTGGGAGGAAGGATTGAAAGTGAGGGCCTGTGTGGAGGAAAGTTGGAGATAACCAGGTAGTGCAGTGGAACCAATCAAGATAATGTTAAAGCAGGATTCCAAATTGAGAAGATAATAAACAAAAAATCCACAGAATCAATGAACTGATTGGTTGGGTCCCTCATCCTTGCAATCACTGTTGTAAAATGTTTGCAATATCTTATAGCATGCTTATGCCCACCAGTCATCAATTAATTGTCCTCTGGGAAAATCTTAAATTTAGTTCTTTGACACTTTTTTCATTAAATTTTTCATAATTATACCACAAAACTAGAAGAATAGTGATATAAAAAAATCTGGGACTTTTTCTTTGAGAACCTTGGGATGGAAGAGAGGCAGGGAAATGAAATATTGCTCTTAATTTATCCCCCCTTGATTATATAATTACATATCATAATCTGAACTCATCTGAATGCAAACACTAAGATGATTTTTATTCAACCATGAAAAGTCAAAGGAGTTATGAACTTCTCCAGATATACTCCACTAAATCAGGCTGGGCTTTTCGAGGACTATTGAATTGTCCATTCTTTAACTGGAATTAATATTTTGTCTTGGTTTTCATTTGTGTTTCTACTGGGTGACTGCTGTGAATTTGAGTTGCATCTTTTATTTGATTTTTTAGGGTACCCAAATAAAATCTGAACTCTCCTCTTTACTAGGATCATGGGTATGGGTAATATTTCACTTAATGTTCAGCAGATCAATGTTCTGAATATCATTTCATTATCAATGTTGCCTCAGAATAGGAAATAAATAAATAAATAAAAGAAGGTCTTGTTGAAAACAGGCATGTAAAAATGGAATTACCTACCATCTGCACTTACCTAAGGAACCTGCCAAAATCATTCAGAGTTCACTGTAAATTAGGTTTTGACATCTTTGATTTCTGCTTCTGCCATTAATGAGCTCCTTGTGGCTATAGTTTTCCAGTATTTGTTTTGTTTAAATTGATCAGTTTGACAGAAAGCAAATAAACTTGGTCAAATATGGTTCTTCATATCATGGTAATGGGGTGTTAGAGACAGAAGGGGGCATTTTGAAGCAGACTCTTCCCAAAAGCATCATTTAAATATTTAGTTGATCTTATTGTAGAGGTATTTTTCAATCTGTTTTACTTAGCATCCAGCTGCCCTATAAAATTTTGGTTATAGACAATAGAATAATTGTTTCTGTTTCACACAGGAAAGGAAATATTTCCTACTGGGTAGAGTACTGTGTTTGAAGCAAGGAAAACTTAGATTTAAGTCCTGCCTCAGTCACAAATTGACTGTGTGACCCTGGGCAAGTCACATAACCTCAGTTTCTTTATCTGTAAAATGGGTAATAATAACAGAATCTAACTCACAGGGTTGTTGTAAAGAACAAAAGAAATGAGAGTTGTAAAGATTTTGAGTATAATGTTGGAAAATAGGAACCCTGTATAAATATTAGTTAAGCTGTGAGATAATAATAATATAACACTAGGTCACACAACAAGTAAATGGGTGTATTGTTAATGTATTGTTAATGGAATGGAAAGATCTTTCTTACCCATTAATAGGACTATATGACCTGCTTTGAGTCTGAGTCACATTGAAGCCTGAGTCACATGAGCCTGAATCAGATGGAGCCTGTGATGGGAGGAGCTTGCCAAACAAGGGGAGCAAGAACACGTAGAGTAGGAAGTAGGAGAGTAAAGTGGAACTGAGAGAGACAGGAGCTGGAGAGAAGTAGAGCTCCTAGCATGGCTGAGAGGGGGACCTTTTGCTTGGAGGAGCTTGTTTGTGGGGAGGCCTGATGGAGGGAAAGCTTGTGGATGGTGGTGCTTGTTTGCATTGGTAATGTGGACTAACTTCTTTATTACCATGGTGAATTTGGATTTCTGGTATATCAATAAATATCTTGGGTTTGTCTTTAAAGAAGAAAATCTGTTAGATCTTGTGATTCAAAGCTGGAAATATACCTTCCCATTCATAGTAGCCACCGTGGGTATCACATTGGTCATATAATGGGTGAAGGGAAATTTGAAACTAGTGTCATCCTGACTTCAATGCCAGCATTCTAGTCACAGTACTACATTGCCTCTGGACCAATATCTTAAAATTATTTCTAGTAATCTTGAAAAACACGAACCTCTAAAACTTTATTTTTTAATTTTTATTTTTTCATTGGAATTTATGTTATTCCCTATATCAGTTTTGGGCCTTCTCTAATGAAGTATTGGGAAGGAGGAAGGAAGATATCTCAGAACTCAAAATATAACCCAAAGTAATTAAAATAATTTTTAAAAGAAGAGAAAAATCTATAATTAATAGAAAGTCATATCTGAATAATATATATATTCTGAAAGAATAATAATATATTTTGAATTTTTACATTAACGGAACCTTCATCAGGTTGAGATACTGGAAATTTGAGAATATATTTTTAATGATCATGTTTCTGTGCATCATATTAGAATATGATCTGACAAGAGATTTCTTTTTGCAGTACCTTGTTAAAAGTAAACTTTGTTTTTTTAACATTGGATTATTTGAGAAATAAATCACTGTATATAAGTGATAATTTCTTACTATCAGAAGTAGTTAACACTGACAGACAGATATCTTTGTTTCTTCAGTCAGTTAAAAGTGCAAAAGACAAGTCCAATTAAACTGAGAGTGACATCAGCACAGAACAAGGAAATATAAAAAAAATGAGAGGACAAGAAGACAGGAATTCAGACAGCTACACACACAGACAGAGAGACAGAGACAAACAGACAGAAACAGAAGGAGAGAGAGAGAAGAAATGATCATATGCACATATTTATAGTAAACAGGTGATTCGTAAATCATTTTATATTGTATGTATGTACTGTTTTAAGGTGTATTTTAAAAGTATTTTATTTTACTGAATTACCAAAATAACTGTGACTTAGAGGTTAACATTATCCCAGTTGCATGCATGAGGAAAGTAAAGGTGACAGAGGATAATACATGCAGTTTCCTGAAAACAATCCAGTCCACTTTATGCTTCCTGATTAATTCTAAGCCCATCTTATTATCATTGTACTTCCTGATTTAGGTGTACACACAAAAGGAGGCACTCTCTACTGTATCCATCTGTTCTTGCTATAATATGAGCTCTTGAATCTTCTTACCCTGGGTAAAAATGCTGTGAGTTACAGTTCTGCTAACTGAATGATTACCATTTTTAATCTCAGCATACTCATTTGTAAGGTAGCTATGATTATATTGGCACTACTACATCAGTGGTTGTTTAATGAAAAAGTATTTAATTATATGTTTTGGCAAGGATATCTATTACAACACTAGAGAATTAGATCTAGAGTCAGAAGATGTGAGGTCATATCTATGCTCTAATGATTGCTTCATGATTGGTCAAATCATATTGCTACTCTGAGTTTTAATTTCCTCATTTGAAAAATCATTGATGATGATGATGTAGATAATAACAATCAGTATTTATATATTACCTACTATGTTCCAGGCACTGTACTAAACACTTTTCAAATTTTACCTATTGATCATAATAACAATCCTGGGAAGTTGGGATTATTCCCATTTTGAAGTTGAGTAAATTAAGACAAAGTGGGGTTAAATGACATGCTGAGTGTCACACAGCTATCAGTGGTCTATGGTCTTATTTGAATTCAGGTCTTATTTGAACTCAGGTCTCCTTGGCTCCAGGCCCAGTTCTTTATCAATTGCACCTCTTAGCTCTGTCAGACTTACCTTAGAACCTTATTAAGGAAAGTATTTTGCAAATCTAAAAACACTAAAGAAAACTTAGTTAATTTTTTTTTTAATGAAGTCAGAGGGCAGAGGAAAGATGGGCAAAGTAGAAACACAAACTTGGCATGGGTTTTCACTCTGATCACTTCCAATACATGTAAAAAAATGACTCTAAACAAACTTTAGTAATACAGGACCCACAAAATGACAAAGAAAAACAAATCTCCTGCTGAAGGAAGCCCAGCAAGCAGACAGGAAGGGTTTATCACATCGCACTGGGAGCTGAGAGCAGTCTGATGTCAGCCATGCATTTCCAGCCCCCAGAGCAGCCCTGAACAGCACCCACTGCAGCAGACTTCAGGAGAGTGAATCATCAGTAGCTGTGGCAGTTTCCAGAATTCTCAACCCATAAAAGCAAAAGACACAGTCAAGTCAGTGTGGAACTCTGTTGGAACTGAAAAGTGTAGTCTGGCCCCTGCCCCTAGGACAAGAAGTGACCTTTGGCACAGAGGCCATGAAGCCTCCACAATGTGGCTGCTTCTAGAGTTCCTGGCCTGAAGATCACAGGGGGACCAAGTGTGACCATTTAGAGAGTAATCACTCTTGCTACAACCTGCTTGTATCTGGATAATGGTCTTGGGTGGTGGTCCTGGGGTGTGTGACTAGTGAGCCAGATCTTGTGGAGGCTGTAGAGAGGGTGCCCTCCTAAAAGCTCTAGCAGATGCAAAAACCCCAGAAAGTTGGGATAAAGCTCTCTCCATTATGGAAGCAGAGTTCTACTATGTCAAAGTGCTCAAAAGTCAAGTAATTGGCTGTCAATATGGGCAAGTAATGGAACCACAAACAGACCAGAGAGTCCTTTTTTGGGAACAAAAAGCATCAAGGCATGGAGCAGGAGGAAAAGAGCACATTCAGAACTCCTGCACCAAAAGCTTCTAAGAAAAATATGAATTGGTCGCAGGCCATGGAGGAACTCAAGAAGGATTTTGAAAATCAAATAAGAGAAGTGGAGGAAAAACTGGGAAAGAAATGAGAATCATTCAAGAAAATAATGAAAAGTGAGTCAACAACCTGCTAAAGGAGACCCAAAAATAACATGAAGAAAATAACACCTTAAAAATAGACTAATCTAAATGGCAAAAAAGGTCCAAAAAGTCAATGAGGAGCAGAAAGCCTTTTTAAAAAGCCAAATTTGCCAGATGGAAAAAGAATTTTTAAAACTCACTGAAGAAAATAACTCCTTCAAAATTATATTTGAGCAATTGGAAGCTAATGACTTTATGAGAAATCAAGAAACTATAAAACAGATACAAAGGGAAAAAAAAGAACACAATGTGAAATATCTTACAGCAAAAACCACTTATGTAGAAAATAGAACTAGGAGAGATTATTTAAAAATCATTGCACTACCTGTAAGCTGTGATCAAAAAAAAGGTCCTAGACACCATCTAAAGAATGGTTGCCTTAATTCTCAATTCCACCAAGGGTGAATTAGCATCCCAGTCTTCCCACCCATCCCCACAACAATGGACATTTTCCTTTGTCGTCATATCAGTCAATTACATAGGTGTAAGGTGGTACCTCAGAGTTGCTTTAAATTGTGTTTCTCTGATCAATAGTGATTTAGAGCATTTTAAAATATGGCTAGAGACCACTTTGATTTCTTCATCTGAAAATTCCATATGCATTTGACCTTTTATCAAATATGGAATGAATTTTAGTCTTACATATTTGACTGAGTTCTTTCTCTCTTCTGTATCTCTCATATCTATCTATCTATCTATCTATCTATCTATCTATCTATCTATCTATCTATCTATCTAATCTATGTCTGTCTGTCTGACTGTCTGAGCCTATCTGTCTGTCTGTCTATCTATCTATCTATCTATCTATCTATCTATCTATCTATCTATCATCTTATTTTTTCCAATTACATGTAAAGATAGTTTTCAACATTCATTTTTATAAGATTTTGAGTTTCATTTTTTTTCTCCCTCTGTTTCTTCCTCCCCAAAAGGTCAAGCACTCTGATATAGGTTATAAATATGAAATCACAAAAACATATTTTCATGTTATTAATGTGAAAAAAGAAACAGGAAAAGGAAAAACTCACAGAAAAAAATGAAAATAGTATGCTTCAATCTGCTCCTTTTTCAAGACATGCATAGCATTTTTGCTCATGAGTTTTTTGGAATTGTCTTGGATCATTATCATGCTGAGAAGAGTTACATCAGTCACAGTTGATCATCACACAGTGTTGTTGTTATTGTATCTGATGTTCTGGATCTCATCACTGCACCCATCATCAGTTCATTTAACTCTTTCCAGGTTTTTCTGATATTCACTTGCTCATCATTTCTTACAGAATAATAGCATTACTTTATATCCATATACAATAAATTCTTCAGTTATTTCCCAGTTGATGGGCATCCCTTCAATTTCCAATATTTTGCCACCACGCAAAAGGGTGTTATGTTTTTGTACATGGAGATCTTTTTTTCCCACTTTCATGAACTCTTTTGGATACATACCTAGTAGTGGCATTGCTGGATCAAAGGGTATGCATAGGTTGATGTCCCTTTGGTCATAGTTCCAAATTTCTTTCCTAAAATGATTTTATGAGTTAAAAACTCCCACAAGAGTGCACTAATACTCCAATTTCCCCATGTTATCCCCAATATTGAACATTTCCCTTTTCTGTCATTTTAGTCAATCTGCAGGGTGTGAAGTGATATTTCAGAGGTTTTTTAAATTTCATTTTTCTAGTCAATATTTATTTAGAACATTTTTTTCTTATGACCATAGACAGTTTTAATTTCTTCATCTGAAAGCTGTCTGTTCATATTCTTTTACCTTTTATCAATTAGGGAATGGATTGTATTCTTTTAAATATGACTCAATTTTCTAAATATTTTAGAAATGAGGTCTTTGTCAGAAAGAATTGTAAAAACTGGTTCCAATTTTTCTATTTTAAGTATTTTTATTATTGTATTTTTAATACGATAAATACAAACAAAAGGTGCATTGCTCTTGTTTGTGTAAAAAAATTACTTTAAGGCAATCAAAATGATATATTTTGCATTTCATAATGTTTGCTATCTGTTGTTAGGTCATAAGTTCCTTCCTTCTCCATAGATCTGACTGTTATACTACTCTTTGCTCTCCTAAATAGCTTATTTTATCACCTCTATATCTAAATCATGCAACCATTTTGACTTTATCTTCATATGCGGTGTAAGATGTTCGTCTCTATCTAATTTCTGCCATACTTTTTCCATTTTTCCAAACAGTTTTTTGTCAAATAATTAGTTCTTATCCCAGAAGCTGGAGTCTTTGGTTTATCCAATATTAAATAACGATAATCATTGACTATTTTATCTTGTATACCTAATCAATCCACCATTCTATGTATTAGTCATTTCCAGATAGTTTTGATGCTTGCTGGTTTATAATATATTTCTAGATCTGGTATAGCTAAGGTCACCTTACTTTGCATTTTTTTCATTAATTCCCATGATATTCTTAATCTTTTATTCTTTCAGATGAATTTTATTATTTTTTTCTATCTCTGAAAAAAAGTGTTATTAGTTTGATTCGCATGACACTGAAAAAATAAATTAATTTAAGTAGAATTGTCTTTTTTAGTAAATAAATTTGCTTAGGTCACTCATGGGTATTTTTTTTCCAGTTGCTTAGATATTACCTTATTTTCTTTTATAATTCTGCTTATATAGTTCTTTGGTTTGTCTTGGCAAGTAGATCCCCAACTATTAAAATTGTCTACAGTTACTTAAAATATAATTTCTCTTTCTATTGCTTGCTATTGAGTTTTGTTAATAATATATAAAAATTCCAATGATTTATGTGGGTTTATTTTATATAATTTAACATTGCTAAAGTTGTTAATTATTTCAATTATCTTTTTAATTGAATCTCTAGAATTCTCTAAATATGCCATTATTTCATCTGCAAAGAGTGATAAGTCATTTATAGGGGGAAGAGCCAAGATATTTGAGTAAAAGCCAAGATTTGCCAGAGCTCTCCCTCAAAGCCCTCCAAACTCCTGTAAAAAATAACTCTAAACAAATTGTAGAACAGCAAAAGTAAAAAAAAAAAAAACAGAGAGAGAGAAAGAGTGAAACAAATGTCTAATGCAAGACAAGCTGGAGAGACCTAACAAGAGATAAGAAAGACCTTTTGCACCAGGCTGATAGTACCATACACAATCAATGGGGTATGGAAATACAACTTTCCCTACGGTAAAGTTCGGGGGGGGGGAGGGGATAAGAGAGAGGGGAGGGAAGTTTGAGAGAGAGGGTAATCAGAAGCAACCACTTTTGAGGAGGGACAGAGTCAAAGGAAGCAACATGACTATAATGGAATTATTTTGCTTGACTACACACGTGGAAACTATTTTGAATTGCTTGCCTTCTCAATGAGAAAAGGGAGGAAGAAAGGGTGAGAATTTGGAACTCAAAGTTGTAAAAATGAATGTCAAAAATTGCTTTTGCATGTAATTGGGGAAAAAAACATACACAGGGAATGGGGTGTAGAAAACTATCTTACCTATAAGAAAATAGAAAGAGGAGAGGGGCAGAACCAGTATGGTGGAGTAGAAGCACAAAGTGGCCAGGGGCTCCTGCTCCAATCACTTCCAATACATGTGAAAAATGACTCTAAACAAACTTTAGAACTGCAGAAACCACAAAGTGATAGAGAGGAACAAATGCCCTGCTGAAGGAAGCCTGGCAGGCAGACAGGAAGGGTATGTCACACCGTGCTATGAGCCTAGCACAGTCTGATGACAGCCACGTGGTTCCCACCCCAGGGGGTCCCCAATCAGTGGCCACCAAAGCAGACTTCAGGAGAGTGAGTCATCAGTAGCTATGGCAGTTTCCAGACTTCTCAACACAGAAACACCAAAGACAAAATAAAAAGTGGCCTCTGATCCCTGGATGAGAAGCAAATGATGGCAAAGCAGCCAAGCAGCTGTCACCATGTGGGTTCTTGCAGAGCTCCTGGCCTGCAGATCATAGGGAGACCAAGTGACCATTCAAAAGGTAATCACTCTTGCTTTAACTTACTTGTATCTGGATGGGGCTCTTGGGTGGTAGTCCTGTGATGTGTGACCAGTGAGCCAGATCTTGTGGGGGTTGTAGGGAGGGTGCCCTCCTAATAGCTATGGCAGCTACAAAAACTACAGCAATTTGGGACATAGCTCTCTCCATTCTCAAAACAGAATTCTACTGTGGCAAAGAGCTCAAAACTCAAGTAATTGGCTGACAATATGAGTATGCAAATCAAGCATAAAAAGAATATAGAATACTTTTTTGGGGAACAAAAAGGATCAAGGCATGGAGCAGGAGGAATACAGCAAAGTCAGAACTTCTTCAACAAAAGCCTCCAAGAAAAATAAGAACTGCTTATAGGCCATGAAGGAACTCAAAAATGATTTTGAAAATAAAGTAAGAGAAGCAGAAGAAAATCTGGAAAGAGAAAAGATAATGATGCAAGAAAATCATGAAAAGTGAGTTAATGGCCTGCTAAAGGAAACGCAAAAATAACCTGAAGAAAATAACACCTTAAAAATAGACTAATTCAAATGGCAAAAGATGCCCAAAGAGCAAATGAGGAGGAGAATGGCTTAAAAGGCCAAATTTGCCACATGGAAAAGGAATTTCAAAAACTCATTAAAGAGAATAACTCTTTCAAAATTAGTTTGGAATAATTGGAAGCTAATGACTTTATGAGAAATCAAGATACTATAAAACAGATCCAAACAAATAAAAAAAATAGTAGGCAATGTGAAATATGTCATTTGAAAAACCATTGACCTAGAAAATAGATACAGGAGAGATAATTAAAAAATTATTGGACCATCTGATAGCCATGATCAAAAAAAAAGAGCTGAATGACCATATTTTCCCCTGAAAGATGATACTCAGTTTTGCTGGGTAGGTAACTCTTGGTTTTAATCTCAGATCCTATGCCCTCTGGAATATCCTGTTCCAGGCCCTTCAATCCCTCAGGGTAGAAGCTGCCAGATCCTGGGTTATCCTGATTGTGTTTCCACAATATTCAAATTGTTTCTTCGTGGCTGCTCGTAATATTCTCTCCTTTATCTGGGACTTCCAGAGCCTGGCTATAATATTCATAGGAGTTTTCTTTTTGGGATCTTTGTCAGGAAGTGATTGGTGCATTCTTTCAACCTCTATTTTGCCTTCTGGTTCTAAAACATCAGGGCAATTTTCCTTGATAATTTCTTGGAGGAGGATTTCTAGGTTCTTTCCCTGATCATGGCTCTCAGGTAGTCCAATAATTTTAAAATTATTTCTCCTGGATCTATTTTCGAGGTCAGTTGTTTTTCCCATGAGATATTTCACACTGCCTTCTATTCTTTCATTTGTTTGGATCTGTTTAACAGCATCTTGATTTCTCTTAAAGTCACTAGCTTCCCTTTCCTCCAATCTAAATCTGAGGGAACAGTTCTCCTCATTGAGCTTTTGAGATTCTTTTTCCATCTGGAAAATTCAGCTTTTTAAGGCATTCTTCTCCTCATCGACTTTTTGAGCCTCTTTTGCCAATAGAGTCAGTCTGTTTTTTAAGGTGTGATTTTCCTCAGTCAGGCTGTTGACTCTCAGTTAGTAATTTTCTTGCATTGTTCTCATTTCTCTTCCCAATTTTTCCTCCACTTCTCTTATCTGCTTCTTAAGGTCCTCTATGGCCTGTAACCAGCTCGTATGTTCCTTTGAAGCTTTTTGTGCAGGAGTTCTGACTTCACTGTCTTCCTCCTGTTCCATGCTTTGCTCCTTTTTGGCCCAAAAATATTAGTCTAATGTTGGAGTCTTCTGTTTGCTTTGCTTCCTATGTCTGGTCATGTCGCCACTCAGTCACTTGACCCCTGGACTTTTTGCCACAGTAGGATTCTGCCACCAAATAGGGGAGCTTTCATCCCAAACACTGTCGTTTTCTCAGCTACTGGAGTTATTAGTCGGGTGCCCTGTCTGAGTCCTCCACATGCTCTGGCAAGCTGGTCACTCACCCTAGGACCTCCACCCTAGACTGCAATCCAGGTCCAAGCAGGTTTAATTACCCCTCATACTGGTCACTTTGTCCCCCTACAGAATGCAGGCAAGGAGCTGAAGCTGCAACATGACACCAGGGCAGAATCTCAGTGGCTTCTCACCCTGGGGGCAAAAGCTGATGCACTCCCAACTACTGGTCCCAAAGTCCACACTGCACTGACCTCTCACTTTGTCAGAGCCCAGGCTCATGGAGACCTGGGCTCAGCTCCCAGATC
The DNA here is from genome assembly GCF_028583685.1 of Petaurus breviceps papuanus. Taxonomy (NCBI): domain Eukaryota; kingdom Metazoa; phylum Chordata; class Mammalia; order Diprotodontia; family Petauridae; genus Petaurus; species Petaurus breviceps. Next base: position 940 of record NW_027187044.1, on the reverse strand, counting down.
GCTGAGCTTGTCAATTCCTACTTGCATGCCGGGCTGTCCTCAGCGGGAGGTTAGCTTCTCTGTGTCATTTTGTGGGTTCTGCAGCTACAAAGTTTGTTTAGAGTCCCATTTTACATGTATTAGGGAAGGTGAAACCGAAGCCCCATTGAGGTCCTGCTTCTACTCCACCATCTTTACTCTCTCCAGTCAATTATACTTTTCAGGAGCTATTTTGTTTAGTCAATTTTTATTCCTTTTTCCCCCAAGATGTTGACTCTTTTCTTCCCCCAATAAATCTCTTGCATTATTTTAATTCATTATGCCAATGTTTCTTCTAACTTTCCTACTTAATTTTCAAAATATTTCATGAGCTTTTCCAAGAGGACATTTTGGGCTTGAGATCAGTTAAAATTTCCCCGTGAGGATTCACATATAGGTATTTTGACATTGTTTTCATTTTCTGACTTTGTGTTTTGGTATTTCTTGTTGCCACAGTAGTTTTCTATGTCGGGGCTATTTTTTTGGTTGTTTTTTTTGCTCATTTTAAAAGATGACCTCTGCTTTTGGGGTACAGAGGGCGCTGTCCCAAGCCCCTCAAATGGGTACCATGGGCCTGGTCAATGGCTTTCTCTGCTGGGGCCTATGGCACTGGTGTCTTCCCTGCTGCACTAGGGTAGCCTGGCTTAGTCACTTTTTTTTGCCCTACATTCTGGGGCTGACAGTTCACCTGTAGTGCTGAGGCTGGAGGTCTCACAGCTGGCATGCTATGCCACTGATTTTCTGGGACATAACAATGGGGCGTCAGTTGCTGATCTTTGCTGTGGTTAAGAGGATTCTACTGATTTTCCTAGGCACCACCTAGGCTGGGCTGTGTAACCCTTTTGCCCAATTGAGTCAGGCTATGCTGAAGTACTTCTAAGTTATCTTAACCTGAAAAAATTGTTTCACTTCATCTTTTTTT
>NW_027187043.1:0-12803 GCF_028583685.1 Petaurus breviceps papuanus | reverse complement strand
AAAAAGGCTTTGAAGTCTGTCCGTTCTCCACCATTGAGACACACACAGTGGCTGTGGTGGACAGCGCTGGCTCTCCATGATCTTTCACCAGCACCAGCAGCGTCTGCCTCGACCCGTCAGATTCCTCCAGAGCCCGTGTTAGGCTGATCTCACCAGTGTACAGCCCCACTCGAAACGGGCCACGACCAACGCCCGACTCAGGCTGCAACTCATAAGACAGCCACGCATTGTAACCAGAATCCGCGTCAACTGCCCGGATCTTGGCCACCACGTGACCCGCTGTCATCGACTGGGACACCAGCTCCGTTACTGGGACCCCACCTGCTCCGGACCCCGAGTGAGGGGGCAGAACCACGGGAGAGTTGTCGTTTTCGTCCAGAACAAACACTTGCAGGCTCACGTTGCTGCCCAGAGGAGGGAAGCCTGCGTCCCGGGCGCTCACCTGGAACTGCAGCAGCTCCAGCTCCTCGTGGTCCAAGGGCTGCAGGGCGTACACTTTCCCGTTCTCCGAGTGCACCGACACGTAGCTCGAGAGCGGACGCTCCCCAACCCGCCGCTCCACCAGTGAATAAGACACGAGCGCGTTCTCTTGCGCATCCGGGTCAGACGCCGACACTGTGAAGATGTGACTGCCTGGTGGGTTGTTCTCCTTCACAAACACTGTGTACACAGGCTGCTCGAAGGCCGGCGCGTTATCGTTCACGTCTCCGATGGCCACAGACACGCTGGCAGTGGCCCAAAGCGCCGGTTTCCCGCCGTCCCTCGCAGTTACCACAAGCTCATAGGCCGGCACTCTCTCGCGGTCCACAGAACCGTCCAGCACCAGTGAGTAGTAATTTCGGAAGGTGGACACCAGCGAAAAGGGCCCAGGGGGTGACAGTGAGCAAGTCACCTGTCCGTTGGCGCCAGAGTCTCGGTCAGACACCCGGATTGAGGCAATGACCGTCCCTGGAGGGGCATCCTCTCTGACTGGCAGTGACAACGACGTCACTACGATATTGGGGATGTTATCGTTGGCGTCCAGGACGTCCACCAGGACCGTGCAATGACCAGTCATTAAGGGAGTCCCTTTGTCTGTAGCATCAACTCGAATTTCATAAGAATTAACATCTTCAAAATCCAGATGTCCTTGAATTGAAATTTCTCCTGTATCAGGATTTATATGAAACTTCTCTTTAATCACAGGTGGAGAGAGACTGTTGAAAGAGTATAAAATCTCCCTATTGATGCCCTCGTCCGCATCGGAGGCATTCAGCCTGATCACTAAGGTCCCACTGGCTGCATTTTCTCGTATCTTCACTTCGTATTCGGATCGTTCAAAAGTGGGGGCGTTATCATTCACATCCAGGACTGTGATGAACAGCTGCAGTGTGCCCGTGAGCTCAGGCTTGCCCCCGTCTGTGGCTGTCAGTATTAAGCGATACTCAGGAACTTCCTCTCTGTCTAGAGGTTTTTTAAGCACTAGTTCAACCAATTTACTTTGGTCATTCTTTGTTCTTACTTCTAGAATAAAGTAATCATTGGTGCTGAGCCTATAAGTAAGCAAGGCATTAGAGCCAATATCTGGGTCAGAGGCTCCCTCTAGAGGAAACCTGGAGTCCGGTAATCTAGATTCATAAAGAAACAGTTTTTGTTCCTTCACTGGGAACGAGGGTGGATTGTCATTAATATCCTTGATCTCCACCTCCACATGGAAAACCTGCAGCGGTTTGTCCACGATCACCTCCAGGTGGATGCTACAAACAGGGCTGCGGCCGCACAGCTCCTCTCGGTCGATCCGAGAATTCACAAACAAAATGCCGTTCTGCAGATTGACCTCCAGGTAGTCCCTGCGACCTTTGGACACTACCCGGAACAGCCTCGACACCAGCTCCCCGACCTCCAGACCCAGGTCCTGCGCGATTCGCCCCACGAACGTACCGTGTTTCGCTTCTTCCTGCACCGAGTAATGAACCTGGCCGCTCCCCACCTGCCAGGCTGTGTGGAGCAGAAATGAGAGCAGCACCTGCTGGGCTCCCAAGACGCCTCCCCAGGAAAACACCATCGCAAACACCCTTCGCTTTATTCCAAAGGGTAGCTTAGATATTGGAATAAGGATAAAGATGGGCGTCCGTTTCCTCCTGTCTTATTCTGCTGCATGCGCCATTGCTTTGCACCATTTAACAGCAAAACGGAGCCTCTTTCCAAGACCCAAAAGACAATGTTTAACGATATTCCGTGGTGGACAGCGACATCATGTGGCACCAAAGTGTAAGTCACATATTTTCTTCATGGTGTGGAAAAGCAACTCCTATGTTGCCCAGCATTTAATAGTTCCATAAACTTTTTTTTCATTTCTTGAGTTTTGCGAGCTCCTGCAGCAGAGAACCGCAATTTTCTCCATTAAAAAAAAGGATATTTGCGTTGTGACTGCTTCTGCTCCTTAACTATGAATTTAAGTGCTTTGTTTCTTTTATGTCTTTGAATTGATTTTGAATTCGCAGAAAGAAGTTAATGTAATAAGGAAAGAAAATGATCTTAGTACTTTCTGTTTTAGAGTTGGAAAGTTTGCAAGTTGTAGAACATTAAATAGGAACTCTAGAAGAAAACTGGACGGGAGTCAGAAGAGTCAGGAGAATTCGGTCTGATTGTTGAAGGCTACTTCCTGTGGCCTTGGGCAAAGCACTTGCTTTCTCAAAGACCATTTCTACGCATTTTAATTGGGGGAAATAATGCTAGTTGGTCAAGAAAATCATTTTGTAAACTTTAAAGTAGTATAGGAGTGTGAACAATATAATCTTCCTTTGTAAAATATTTATGCTGTACTTTTAAATAGTCAGTCAATAAATATTAAGTGCCACTGTGTGACAGACACTATGCTAAGTACTTAGGATACAAAGAAAGAGAAATAAATCCCCTGTTCTCAAGGAGCACATGTCGTTTGGAGGAGACAATTTGCCAACAACTACTTATGAAGAGTTTGTATTCAAGATAAATTGGAAATAATCAATAAAAGGATGACACAGATTTAAGGAAGATTTGGAAAGGTTTCTTGGAAAAGATGGGCTTTTAGGTAGAAACTGCAGGAGGCTAGAGAATCCAAGACAGGCAGAGGAGTAGGGAGAACATTCCACATCATCAGACTACCAGAGAAAATATTCAGAGTCAAGAGATAGAGTGTCTTGTTTGAGGAACAGCAAGGAGGCCAATATCACTGTATTGCAGAGTATTTAGGTGGGAGGAAGGTTGAAAGGTTATATAAGAGGTAAGATGACTAGAAAAGTAGAGGGGCAGCTTGATAAGTTTATATGATAAGGGCTTAGTATGCTAAACTGAGGATTTGATACTCAATTCTGGAAGTGATAGTGAACCACTGGAGCTCCCTGTAAGGGTGGCATGGCCAGACCTACACTTAAGGAAGTTCACTTTGCCAGCTAGATGAAGGATGAATAGAAAGACTTGTGGCAGGCAGGAGATTGTTGTACTTGTCCAGGCATGAGGTGAAGAAGGCCTGCACCAGGGTGGTTGGAAATGTCAAAGAAGAATATGTGGCACATTCAAGAGATGTTAGGAAGGTAAAATCAATAAGCCTCAGCAAAAGGGGGATAATGGTGGTGAGAGTCTAGAGTCAAGGGGCAACTGGGGAAATTGTGGCACACTCAACAGCAATAGGTAAGACAGGAAGAGAGAAGGGTTTGTAGGGAATGATAAACTTTGGAGTCAGAAAAACCTGGACTCAAGTCATTTATCTGATACAATAGTGGCTTAGTGTCCCTGGGGCTGTAACTTAAACTCTCAGTGTTCCCAGGCAATTTTTTAAAGGCCCTTAGCTTCAGAATAAATGCTGATATGCATAACAGAAGGCCTTCTCTCACTGGAAATGTCCTACCTTAATTTTATTCATAGATTGCAATTTTGTTGTGTTTTTTTAAGTTACATTCTAATTGTTATTTATACAATCTCCAAGATCCCTTAGAAGTTTTTCTTTGCCTAATTCATTTTGATTTAATAATCCAAGAAATTAATTTGATTAGTTTTTAGCAGCAATTCTCCTTGACCTCTCTATAATATTTGATAGAAAAACTTCATTCCATGAAGCATTGCCTTTCTCCTTTATTTCTGCTTACATAAATCCTACTCATTCTTCAAGGTCTAGTTCAAATGCCATCTTTTCTCAATTCTTATAGCACATCATACTTTTTTTCAGTCATTTATTTCATAGTCCCTTTATATCGTTATTTATGAGCCTTTTCTGAATAATTAGTTTAATTCTTCCTTAATGTCACCTAGTTTGTCCATCATTTTTGTATGTTTGTCAGTGTTTAGTATATAACCTTTCTTTATAGTAGGGGCTCAGAAAATACTTTAAAGAGACTGAATGTATGATATTAGTTCTAATTCTTTTTTATTGTGGGGGGGGGGGTAGAGAGAATGACTTTCTTTTAAGGTCCTTAGATGATACTAAGAAGTTTATGGGTGATCCAGAAAACGTGTTGAGGATCACCCAAAGAGTCAGTAACAGGGTCAACTCTAATACTCAGGCAAAATGTAGTCCTCTACTGGTGAAGATCCCCTTGCTTTTTGATACTCACTAACCATCAGAAAAGCAACTAAGTCCTGTCCTTATTTTGATTTTCTGGGTCCCCATTAAGATTTTTTAATAGTCATGGATCTATTGAATGAAATCTATTTGCTTTTAAATTTTCAATAATTCATTGAAGCTAGATTTTTTCCCTTTCAATCTACATTACTGAAATGGTCATTGTTTACCATGATATTACAATTAAATAACTACTTTCTTTATGAATACATTAAAAATGCAACTGAAATTTCTTATGTGAAAGAAATTAGTTACAGGAGTGTCATGTCATCTATGAAATTTATTGCTTTCTCCCTTACTTCAAAGCCTCACACCTTTATTCCTTCCAAAAAAAGAAAAACCTGGGGCAGCTAGGTGGCACAGTGAATACAGCACCAGCCCTGAAATCAGGAGGACCTGAGTTCAAATCTAGCCTCACACACTTAACACTTACTAGTCATGTGACCTTGGGCAAATCACTTAACCCCAACTGCCCTGCTCTCCCCCTTCCATAAAGCACAAAGAAAACTAATTATTGATGAAATAGGTTTAGTGATCCCTGCTTCTATGAGCTGCCAATTTTAACAAATAAATTTCTAATATAATGAGTGCACATATATATTAAGTATCAGCGATTCAAATTTATTGTTCTCAGAAAATTAAGAGTTTTCCAACACATTGGTAGTTGATGAAGAAAATCCCTATACCTTCAATATCCTTACTATTATTAAGCATCAACATTTCTTCCATCCAAATAAGGAAACTTAAGGAATTAGAGAGACCTGGGGAAAGTTGATACATGCAACACATGAGAAAAGGAAATAATAATCCTGAACAATCATTAGATGTTTATTGACAGTCTAGTCTGTGCTCAGCACAAAAAAGCAATGTGCCTGATCTAGCAAAATGGCCAATATCCCTTGACCATGATAAAGATGATATCTGAATTAATTATTTTTTAAAGGAAGGAGATTCACTATCAACTTAAATGTAACCATTTAAGCAAAAGGATTATTTTAAAAGCAATACAATTTTCTATTTTTTTCTAAAAATATTACTAAAAGTCTTCTTATGAAGTTTGTCTATTCTGACCAATAAAATTACTCTTCAAAAATATTAATGATAACGAGATATTATTTTGCTCTTAGATGATTAAATTTGCAAAGGATGAAAAAAGATGCTACTACAGTCAAAACTAAGAGCACAAAATATTGTTGTTGATGTTGTTGTTTGACCTTCATTCTCCAAAGCCCCAGAACATCAAGGAGGTGATGCCATGGCATGCAAGTGAATAGGATTTAAGAGAGGGAGGGCTGTGCAAAATCGACAACCTCACTTTCTCCTCTGAAGCCATCTGTGTCCAGTGGTGAGATACAGCTTAAGACAACTGAAGATCACCCAGGATGCAGTTGGGGACCTCAGCCTTTTCAAGCTAAGGTCTTTAACAAGTCCCAGTTTGGCTTCGGTAAAGCCCATTCAGTGATTAAGTCTGATTAGTAAGAATAATACTTTGACAGTGACAAATGCTAGACAGAGTGCCTAGGTTTACAACCTGATCCCTACCTTCCTTACCAGTTTTCTTACATTTTGCTCCTCTCTACACTCACACTGTTAATCACTCTCTTCTCCTTCATACTCTCTTCTCTCTGAATTTTCATGACACTGATCTCTTCTGATTCTCTTCCGACCTATTTGAATGCTCCTCAATCCCCTTTGCTAGGTCTTTATCTAAGCCACACAATGATTAAGAAGAAATATCTCACTGGATTCAAACTGGCTGAAGAAAGTAGCAAATATCATTTTTAAAAGAATAAGCAGGAGATGTATCAAAGCCAAATCTGAAGTTTCAGATCTTAAAAAGAAAGGCACACATGATAGTGTAATGTTAGAAATTTGGTAGTGAAAATCTAAAGTTCAGAAGAAATGAAAGAACATGGTTTAATAATGCCTAAGGATAGGTGATGACCAAGAAACAGATTCTGCAAACAATAGTTTATCCAAGTAAAATACTGATTTTTGTCCTTCATATTTTCATAGAAGAGGTCAAGTTGCTATACTAATAGATCCATTTTTCAACTTTTCTTAAAGCACCTGCCATCCAAAAAGCATTGTATGCAATAATGAAGAGATTTAGAGCTTAGATCAGACATTATCTATGTGTGCACAATATCTAGATGATCACTATGATACACATAAAATTCAGATACATTTTAAAGCATCTTTTGGAGACAGCAAAACAAATTACTATTGGAAGTCAGGGGGAAAAGATGGGGACTTAAATATGGAAACAGGGAAGGCTTCGTGAAAGACCTAAGTCTTGGTCAAGAAGATCAAAGGAATCATTGGTGTGTAGGGGGTAGTGAAGGGAGGCCACCCAGCAGTCAAACTATATCACAAAGTGGCAATCATCAAAAAAACAATGTCATACTGGCTAAGCAATAAGGTGGTAGATCAGTGGAATAGATTAGTTTCACAACACACAGTAGTAAATGACCACAGTAGTAGAGAGTTTCTTAAACCCAAAGATCCAAGTTTTCACTTGAAAGAATTCACTAATTGACAGAAATTGCTGGGAAAACTGGAAAGTGGCTTGTCAGAAACTAGGCATAAACTGTCATTCCAAACAATATAACAATATAAGGTCAAAATGGGCATATGATTTAGACATAAAGGGTGATGTCAAAAGCAAATTAGGGGAGCATGGAAGACTTGATTTGTCAGATATATGGATGAGGGAACAATTTATGACCAGACAAGAAAGACAGACACAGAGACAGAGGATCATGGGAAGTAAAATGGATAATTGTGATTATATGAAATTAAGAAGTGTTTGCACAAACAAAACCAATTCAGCTAAAATTAGAAGGAAAGCAGAAAATTGGAGGGAAATTTTTACAATAAATTTCTCTAATAAAGGCCTCATTTCTTAAATATATAAGAAAATGGGTGAAATTTATAAAAATAAGAATCATTCTCCAATTGATAAATGGTCAAAGGAACTAATAAGTCTTCAAGAAGAAATCAAAGGTATCAATAGTTATGTGACAAAATGCTCTAAATCATTATTGATTAGAGAAATACAAATTAAATAAACTCTGAGGTACCACCTCATACCTATCAGACTGGCTAATATGACAGAAAATAAAAATTACAATGCTAAAAGATATGTAGAAAAACAGCCACACTAATGCAGTCCTGATGGAGTTATGGACTGGTCCAACCATTCTGGGGGAACAATTTGAAACTATGACCAAAGGACCATAAAACTGTGCATACCCTTTCACCCAGCAATACCACTACTAGGTCTATGTCCCAAAGAGATTCAAGAAAAAGAAAAAAGACCTATATTTATAGTGGCTTTTATGTAGTCTAAAGGAATTGGAAACTGGGGAATTGGAATATTTTCAATTGGAGGATGGCTTAACAAATTATGGTGTATGAATGTAATGGTGTTCTATTTTGCTGTAAGATGAAGGGAATGGTAGGAAAAACTTGGAAGGCTTGTGTGAAATGATTTAAGGTGAAGTAAACAAAACCAAGAGAAAAAAAGTTATGCAATAGCAACTATACTGTAAAGATTATCAAATTTGAAAAACTACATAACACTGATTAAATGTTCCAAACAGCAGCTAGGTGGTGTACCCAATTGAGGGTCATGCTTGGAGTCAAGAAGACCCATGTTCAGATGTAGCCTCAGACATTTACTAGCTGTGTGACCCCAGGCAAGTCACTTAACCCTGTTTACCTCAGTTTTCCCATCTGTAAACTGAGCTGGAAAAGGGAATGGCAAACCCTCCAGTATTTTGCCAAGAAAACCAAAAATGGCACCATGAAGAGTTAAATGGCATTGAACAACAGTGGCAGCATGATGAAACATGCTAGCCAATTCTGGAGAGAGAGCTGATAGACTCAGTGTAGAATGAAGCATTATTTTCTTCTTTTTCTATTTTAATTGACATGGCTAATGAGGGAATTTCTTTTGCATGATTATAAATATTTGTAATAGGTTTTGTTTTTCTTGCTTTCTCAGTGGTTCAGGAAATTGAATAAGGGAAAGAAAAATTTTAAAAGAAAATACAATTTAAAAAAGAAAAATAAGCACTAGCAATGTTTATGGTTGCATAGCCAAAATAATAGATAAGAGGCAGATAAATTTCTGTTAACTTAGATGTGACTTACTCAAGACCTACAGTACTAAATAAGGAAGTTGTATAACTTCAACATTCTTTGGTGTTTTTTGTTACATAGTAAGCACTTAACAAATACTTGATTGATTGGGAGAAAAGATGTAGTTATCTATAATATAATTGGAAGAAGCTTGCCTGTTCACTTCATCGTGAACTATGCTAATAAGTGCATATGTGAAGATTTTGCAGAAATTAGAAAGTATGGGGGGGGGGGCTAAGTGGCACAGTGAATAAAGCACAGGCCCTGGAATCAGGAGGACCTGAGTTCAAATCTGACCTCACACATTTAACTCTTACTTAGCCCTGTGACCTTGGGCAAGCCACTTAACCCCAATTGCCTTGCCTTCCCCCCTCCAAAAAGAAAAAAAAAAGAAATTAGAAAGTATACGTATACAAATGAGTTGATAGACATTTGGAATCTTCCTCTCTTTCAGATATTTGGAGATTCAATTCCTCAGTAGCCTCAAAATGGAATCAGAAAATGTCGGTCTAGTCCAATTATTCTTCCCTTTGTCTTCTCTAATGTCACTTCTACTTCTTTATGCTACAGTATATCAGGGACTCTGATATTAGAATAGAAATGTGATCATTCCACTGTCCTTGATGGAGAAAAGAGTGTTACAGAATCCTGTTGATATTAAATTTTTTATGTCTTTCTTGCACTCTGGGTTTCATTTTTAAATGCCATTCTGATTATTTGGCTTAGTTAGATCTGTCACCAATCTTTCTGTAAAGTTCTTTAGTCCACTGCTTTATGATTTAATATTGGTCATCAACTTTGAACATCCTCTTATGCAAGATTTTACAAAGAAGTTCCAATTCTAAGCATTTGTTGATCTGGTCTGTCATATCATATCACATCATATCATATCATAATTCAAAGAGAAAAAGGGTTTACTTGATCTGAGGCATTTTCTGGGCTATTTTGATCTCATCATTATGTGACCGATTTGCATCACTAAATGTCCTTAGGAAATAAACAGTGTTAATAGAAATGTGCTGTAGAATATTCTCCAGATAGCTATAATGATTCATCCTAAAAACCTCTAATAGTTGTGTTGAATTGAACAAGAATTTTTCAACGTCTTCATAGCCAAGAGCACTGTAGATTACATCTTAATGATTAAGTTCTTCATGGATCAGTTCTCCAGAAGTCACAGGAATTCTAAGATAACTCTTAATATCGGAGTTTTAAAAGAAGATCCTGTTGTGTAGAACTTAATATTTCAAAAAGTTCATTATTTCATTGCCCATTCTTTCCATCAATGCATGTAATTGAAATATTTCACCTGACAATTTTTCAAGAACTGATCTGACCAAATATTCCACCATATGGAGATCAACATTCTGGGACTCAGTCTCTCTGAACTTGACTAACAGTAGAAATGTAATGCTTCATGTGCCAGAATACAAACTTTTTGGAAGCTTGACTGTGTTGCTGTGGCCTTCAAAAAAAAAACTTGCGATGATGAAACTTCACAGCAGTACTATGGTAGTACTATTAGGCAGAACACAAATAATAATTGAATAATGACATTTAATAACCTTGAAATAATTTTGTCCCAAGAGTTCAGGACCCCAAAAGCGTCCAAATTCAAATATTTAAATGGATCTATGGTCTCAACAATAACAGAAAAGCCTATCAATGCTGGCCCATCTTCTTCAACTAGAATACCTGTCCACATAAGTTAGTTTCAAGTGGTCCACCCAAGATGTTGGAGACCTTCTTTGATTTCTACCAACAGTTAAAGCATGTCAATGGAGCTCTCTGACTAATCATCCATCTGTCATTAATTTCTCTTGTCACATGACAAATCTATTTTCTCTTTCTGTCATACAATTCATTGATGACATCCTTTAATCTTCTTCAGAAGTCATCGTTGGTTATGCTTTAGAATGCTCATACCCATAATTCACCTTTCCATTACTCTCTGTGTGATGCCTACCTTCACTTCTTGAAAGGGAGTGCCATTTTCCTGTTCACTTTTATTCAGCAACACTGATAAAATGTTTGTGTTAAAAGGATAGATATTTGTTATAGGAAATTTGCTTTGCAGTTCTCCAGAAGAAATACAGTATTCTCCTCCTTTTTCACTTCTAGGGCCTGAAATCATTGTCCATCTATATTTTTTGTCCGACATTCACTATAAAAATTTTTCCTACCTGTTCAATTGTAGTTTATTTCGTAACTTGGTTATAACCGTCAGTGTTCACTGTATCTAGGGCATGTAATTGTTTTTGGAAGAAAACATTGAATGTCCAGCTGTTGTAAAATCTACAAGTTTTTGACCTCTCTCTTCTGACAACATTTTCACATATATATTCTATTATTTATGTATGTTCATGTGTATTAATAAATTCAAAGTCCACAACAATCAATTGGATCACTGATACATTATAGCAAACCCTATAGCAAACCTTACTTTCCACATTCGTAAAATTGGGATAATAATTTCACTTAATGCATAGGATTGTAGTGAAGATCAAATTCCATAACACAAAAAAAACATTTTGCAAACCTTAAACTGATATATAAATAGTAGCTAGCTATAGTATAACCAACTAATTGTATGCTTTATAAAGAAATACTCATAGTGATTACGTAAAGCTATTAATGTGAAAAACTAGATGGCTTTAAAGATTATTATCAAAATATAGATTTTTGTCTATCAAAGAAATGGAATGTATTCAAGAACAATCAAAATGAAGATTACATTCACACTAATGATATATAAGGCACAAAATAATTATATGGATGATTTTTTAAATATAAGAGAAAGATGGCAACCAGCCAAAGGAAGAATATTACGGAAATATGTAACCATGTTTTGCTATATGGTAAGTAAAAGATGAATGAAAGCATTGACGCATAAAGGGACACACAAGAAAAAGGTGAATGTGAACAAAGAGAAGATGAAGGACATGAAGAGAAAAAATATAATTTATGAAATCTTATCAGGTTACTTAAGAAATGGAAAGCATAATTTGAAGACAGAAAAATAAGAAGTATTCAAGTAAGAAGATTGAGTCACAAGAATTGTCAAACGTTGGGGGGGGGGAGAGAACAGCAATTTACATCTGAACAAAAATAAAAATGCACAATCAATAGTCACCCACCTTCCCTGAGCTATCCAAGTCAGACTCCTGCTTCTGGCCTCTTTCCCCAGAAACAGGACACGGAGGGAGGTTGGGGCTGAAGGCCATGAGGTCGTTCTTGGCAGCCCCTTCTCCAGAGCAAATCTGCCGCCGCTGCTGAGAATAAGACCAACTCCCCATTTCACTGGAGCACACCAACGTAGGCTTGCCAGGGCCACACGAGGCCTGTGGAGGAGCGGAGCACCGAAGCGCCACATACAGCAGGAGACTCAGCACCAACAGGCTGGACACTGAGCAGATGGCGATGATCAAATAGACATTCACATCCACCAGCGCTGTCTCTTTTCCCACGCCAGCCTTTGCCGAGATCCGGGAAGCCCCTGAAAAAGGCTTTGAAGTCTGTCCGTTCTCCACCATTGAGACACACACAGTGGCTGTGGTGGACAGCGCTGGCTCTCCATGATCTTTCACCAGCACCAGCAGCGTCTGCCTCGACCCGTCAGATTCCTCCAGAGCCCGTGTTAGGCTGATCTCACCAGTGTACAGCCCCACTCGAAACGGGCCACGACCAACGCCCGACTCAGGCTGCAACTCATAAGACAGCCACGCATTGTAACCAGAATCCGCGTCAACTGCCCGGATCTTGGCCACCACGTGACCCGCTGTCATCGACTGGGACACCAGCTCCGTTACTGGGACCCCACCTGCTCCGGACCCCGAGTGAGGGGGCAGAACCACGGGAGAGTTGTCGTTTTCGTCCAGAACAAACACTTGCAGGCTCACGTTGCTGCCCAGAGGAGGGAAGCCTGCGTCCCGGGCGCTCACCTGGAACTGCAGCAGCTCCAGCTCCTCGTGGTCCAAGGGCTGCAGGGCGTACACTTTCCCGTTCTCCGAGTGCACCGACACGTAGCTCGAGAGCGGACGCTCCCCAACCCGCCGCTCCACCAGTGAATAAGACACGA
>NW_027187042.1:18596-33053 GCF_028583685.1 Petaurus breviceps papuanus | reverse complement strand
GGGTGATATGTCAGTAATATACAACTTGTGAGGAGATACTGTCTCTGGATGAAACCACTCCCTCTTTCTTAAACCACTGCCAGGGACTGTGCCATTTGGTTAACCTTTGTGCCCAGAGGGAGGCAGGTCAGACTGCTACCATCACTATTCCAGACTTTTCCAATTGTCAATGACGCCCTTCTTTGGCCTTGTTTATGTAGCTCCGCGCTGGATATTCATTTATTCATTCATTCATGCAAGGTGCATTGCCCATAGCAGGTCCTCAATGAACAATGAATTTAACAACTATTTACTAAATATCTCCCTCTCTCTCTTTCTCTTTCCCTCTCATATGTATACATACACATACATATACATATATAGAGACAGACAAACTAGACGCTGGGAAAGTTATAAAGGTGAATAAGATATAACCCCTACCCTCAGGGAATAATAACAGATGGCATTTATATGACCCCCATTATTTTTGGAGGGGGGAGGGCAGGGCAATTGGAGTTAAGTGACTTGCCCAAGGTCACATGGCTAGTAAGTGTGTCAAGTGTCTGAGGCCACATTTGAACTCAGGTCCTCCTGATTCCAGGGCCTAGCTGCCCCTATGTGGCTTTTTTTAAGATTTGGAAAGCTCCTGACATATTTTATCTTATTTGGCACTCAGAAAAGATCTGTGGTGCAGGTGCTATGACCATTTTATATGTGGAGAAACTGAGTCTCAGAAAGTATATGACCACCCAGCTTGTTGTTATTATTGTACAGTTGTTTCCACTGTGTCCAATTCTTCATGACCCCATTTAGGGTTTTCTTGGCAAAGATATTGGAATGGTTCTCCATTTTCTTCTCTAGGTCATTTTACTAATGAAGAAACGGAGGCAAATGGGTTAAATGACTTGCCCAGGGTCATACAGCTACTAAGTGTCTGTGGTTGTATTTGAACTCGTGTTTTCCTGACTCTAGGCCTGGCAGTCTTTCCACTTTTCCACTTTCCCAGGCCTCCCAGCCAGCAAGTGTCGAAGACCAGATAAAGGCCAGACTCCATGTTCAGCATGTTTTCCACGATTCCAGGAGTTTGCAAACTTTGTGGTCTTAGGACACCTTTGCATTCTTCAAAATTACTGAGGCCCCTTCAAGGAGCTTTTGTTTGTGTGGGTAATATTAAATGACTTAATATTATCATGAAAATAGTTTTGACCCCCTGAAACGGTCTTCAGAAACCTCCAGGACCACACTTCATGAACTACTCTTGCTGCTAGTATAGGGAACTGACCAGAGTTTCCCAATTGCTAGTTAGGTTCATGGATCTTGGACAATAAAAGGTTTTGCCAAATGGTACTGTTTCCCCTGACACAGGGGGCAGATAAAACAATATCCAACTCCCATGGATTTATTGATCATCTTTATCCCAGCGATCCTCAGATCTTCCTATCCTTCCCCCATCTCTCTGCTGACCTCCCGCCTCACATCTCCAGCTACCTCTGAGTCATCTTAAACTCATCGTACCCCAAACTGAATTCATTATCTTCCCCCTAAACCTCCTACCTTCTCTACTTCTACAGAGAGCTAGGCCGTCCTCACAGTCGCTCAGGCCCACAACCTAGGAGTCATCCTGGACTCTTCGCCGTCTCTCATCCCTCATGCTCAATATGCTGGCAATGGTGTCGATTTCACCTCTGCAGTGTTTCTCCTGTGTGACCCTTCCATCCTTTGATGCTGTTGCCACTTATCTCCTGCCAGGACTATCGCAATGGTATGCTTCTGGGTTTGCCTGCTTCAAATCTCTCCTCCCTCCAATCCATCCTCCATTCAAGCATTAAATTGATTTTCTCAAAGTGCAGGTCTGACCCTGTCGCCCTCCTACTTAGTAAGCTCAGGTGACTCCCTTTGGAGTTAAATACAAAATGCTCTGTTTGACATTCAAAACCTTTCATAATCTAACCCCACCTTACCTTTTCAGTCTTCTTACACCTCTCTCCCCAACACATATATATTCAATTCAGGGACACTGGGTCCCTGGACAAGTTGCTCTATATCCTAGCATTTTCTCTGGCTGCTCCCTGTGCCTGGAATGCTTTCCATCCTCCTCTCTCAGCCTACCACCTTCCCTGGCTTCCTTAAAGTCTCAATTTAAATCCTGTATCCTACGGGAAACTTTTCCCAACCCCTTTTAATTCTCGTGCCTTCCCTCTCAGTTACTTTTTATTTATCCTGTAAATAGCTTGTTTGGACATATTTATTTGCTTGTTGTCTCCACCATTCGATTGTGAGCTCCTTGAGGACAGGGTCTATCTTTTGCCCCTTTTTGTGTCCCCATTGCTTGACATAGTGCCTGACACACAGGAGGCCATAATAAATGTTTATTGACTGATTGACATAAGACATGGCCTTTGCCCTCATGGAGCTTATAGTGTATTAGCAGTGTGTATGGCCTACAAACAACTTTCATATGAAGTAATATGATGAGAATAAAGGAAAAAGCATTGGTTAAGCACTTAATTACATTAAGTACGTTAGAGAAATGAGAACAAAGTGCTATGTGAGTTTATGAGTAATCATAAAGGAGGTGGCATCTGAGCTGGGCTCTAAAGGGTGGGTGGGATTTTAGCAGGTGGGGATGGGGCATTTCAAGCATTAGGAAGAATTTGAACACAAGAAGAAAACTTAATCCATCTGCAGGCATTAGTATAATTTGACCAGGAACATGGAATATGTAGAGGGGACTGGTATGTAGTAAGAGTAAGGAAATAAGCAGGTACCAGATTGCAATGGGCCTGCACACCAGACTATGGAATAGGAACTTAGTCTTCAATAGGGATCTACTGAAAGATTTTGAGGGAAGTGATATAACCAGATGTTGATTGAGAAACACATGGGTGACTGCTTCCTGGAGGCCGGAAGAAGGAGGGTGTCTCCCACTAGTAGAAAATAACAGAAATAACCTTAACTTGATCTGTTAGTACAGCTACTGGCAGAGAGCTCACCAGGAACTCAGCCACTGGGGGAGGAGACAGGACAAGGGAGGGAAGAAAAAGGGAGAAGACTGGAAAAGATTGTCCTAAGGGCTGCCTCCCCTTAAATTATCCCCCTCCCACTGAGTTACCTGAGTTAAAGGAGCAAGATAACAGATAAGGTCCACTGTTTTGATCTGCCTTATTTACTGAAGGTTGAGTTTTAGTAGGATTGACCCACTGGAGAGTGGGGTGTGTGTGTGTATACATGCGTAGAATGGGTGTGGGGGGCCTGAACGGTTTTGCCTTTAGTTAATGACAGGCATGAGTAATTTTCACGGATCATTAGGCTTCTTTCTCTTCCCCCTATGTTCTCTTCAAGTTGAAAGAACCCACATTGAAAAAAATTTGAGGACCCTTATATACTTTTATCCTTGGTGCCAGGAATCAGTTTAAAACAAAACAAAACATCTCATAGGATCATAGATTTCTAGTTGGAGGGGACTTTGCAGGTCCTTCATTATACAGATGAGGAAATGAAGACCCAGGGAGGTCGAGTGATTTGTCTAAAGTCACATAAATGATTGGTGGCAGATAAAGGATTTTAATCTGGGCCTTCCAATTCTATTTCTAGGACTCTGCACTATCCCTGGAAATTTAAGTGGTGTCTTAGGGGGACAGGGACTGCCAATATGTATACCCTACAAAGTTAAGGTAATGGTTGGCATTGTCTTGATGTGAGGGCTCCAGTCTCTTGGTCTCTTCATGAGGCTCAAGTCTTTAGGGAATTCGGGAAAGTCACTGGCTTCCTCATTTCCATGTTACTCACTTAGACAACCCTACAATTTTCCTTAAGGGATTTCAGGATTAGAGGGGCAGGGAGGGGAGGGAGAAGACAGCAGCAGGAGATGGAAGATATTGAGGATGCCAAGTTAGAGGCATAGAGAAAGATACAGAAGCAATAGAAGAACATTTGGGATATGGGTCCAGAAAAATAAATCCAGCAGCTTTCCTCTTTAGGGAGATGGGTGATTGTTTTCTTTAATAGTCTATTCAATTCAGTGAGGGCACGAGTTATTTTCTGGGGTTGTTTGTTTTTGGTTTTATGATATCTCCAGTACTCCATACAGCCCCTAGTAGGTGCTTAATTCTGTTGAGTTGAAATTGAATTACATTAAATTTAAATTTAACCCAACAAACATCATACCAGGCCAGTCCGCTTAGTTTCAGCCCCAAACCATGGAAGCTTGTTTAGTTAGTCAGCTTCTGGCTTGTTTTCTTTGAGCATATGCCCAGACTTGAGATACTGAGCAGGAAGGTCAGCATCTCCCAAATCAAAACTCTGAGCCAAAGGTCTCCCTGAATGGGGTGGAGCCCAGAAAAGGTGGTGACCTTAGCAAAGCTGGGCAAGATTCTATTCCTGATGTCCCAGGAGGTAGAGACAGCCTTGTTTCTATGATTCAACTCAATTTCTCATTTTTGGGGTGGAAAAGTCCTCCTTAACCTGTTTCCCCTCCCCTCTTTCAATGTGATAGAAACAACAGCTATAGGCTAGACTTCCAAAAAGGTCTTGAAAGCAAGTACAATGCCCCCAAAGCATCTTTACCCATCAAGCACCAGGAACTGCTGCTATTTGATTCCTATAGCAAGTAAATGAGACCGTTAAAAAAAACAACAGCAAAACACAAAGCACAATCTATATGTCCAACCTGGACAGATGGTAAAAATCACTGTGCTTCCTTCTTCACAATACTATTCTCCCTTTTTCCTCCAGGCCCAACACTATGCCCAGATGCGATACTACTTTAATATGGGGGTCCCAGTATTGCTGTTGGGTAATTGCAGTTTTGATTCAAACAGTGTTAGGGAACTTGGAAATGATTATCTGATGCCCTCACTTTATACATGAGGAAATTGAGACCTAGTACTCCCACAAAGTCACCCAGCTAGCTAGTGGTGGGCCCTGAAGATGCTGAGTCTAACTAAGCTTCTAAAGGTAACTTGACCCATTTTCTTTAGGAAAAAATGATTCCATGGTGCAGTGAGAAGGCATCTGGCTTCAGGCAAAGGATCTAGGTTTGAATCCCTCTTCTGTCACTTCCTAACTCAGTCTTTGTCATCTGTAAAATATGATGGTGTAGCAGCAAGCACCCCAGCATCCCCAGGGTGGCTACCAACACAGGTTCTTAGATCTGCTTTTCTAAAGGAAAGCAACTCAAAATGGGTTAACAAGCTTACTTTAATCAATCAAATATATATCGTTTACCTACTTCAGAGGAAAAAAGTCAGCACCCCGAACTTCAGAGTATACAGAAAGAAGTTACAAGACTGAGAAACAGATCAAGCAGACAGGCTACTAGACTGTCCAACCATTACATCCATACCAAATCACAGTTACCAGAGAGGGAAGCATCAACATCTGGGTTTTCAAAGCCGGGGGCTCTCAACGGCTGCCCAGAGTCTCATCTGGTCAAATCATACAACACTTCTCAAAGTGAGCCCCAAAACAAAGTCTCACATCAGGGTTTATATAGCCTTTTCTTGGCTCAGAGAATGTAACAACCCTCTTGACCCACTGCCCAATCACAAAGCACCAAGGTGTGGGCATTCCTGAAAAACAAGCTTCCCACCACAGGCTCCAGGTTCACTTAACTTAGGGGCAGGGAAGAGGTTAAAAATTTATATTCCTATAACAGATGGTTAGACCCAAACTGAAATGGGAAGACTCTTAGAGATTTTACCCTTTGTGTGGGGAGCCAGTTATTTTTTTAATTAAGAAGGATGGTAGGATTAGGGACTTTGGAAGTCTTTTCATCTTTTCACAGATTTAAAAACTGAGGCCCAGAGAGGTAAAGGTCACATGAGTATTGGCAGAGCCAGGGTTTGAACCTCTGACTGCGCTTCTGAGACTTTTTCCACTATACTACACTATAGTGTAGAGCCCCAGAAACTATAGGGGTGTCTCAGGGGGACATTAGACTTACAACTCCATGGTCCAGTGGATAGAACACAGGGTCTGGAATCAGAAAGAGATGAGTTCCAATCTAGCCTCAGACACTTAATAGCTGTGTGACCCTGGGCAAGTCACTTAACTTGTCTGCCTCTGTTTCCTTAACAGTAAAAAGAAGATAATAATAACAACCATTTCCCAAAGTTATTGTTAGAATCAAATGCAATAACACTTGTAAAAAAATGCTTAACAGTGCCTGGCATATTGTAGACATTTAATAAACTTTTTTCCTTCCTTCCTTCTAACGTTGAAACCATCTCTCTCTATCCTTTATGCTATGAAATATTAAAAAGTTAATCTGGCCTTTTGGAGGATGCTTAGCAGAATCAGATGAAGCTTGTAGTGAGGTTTTTAGGCCCTCACCCTCTATTCCCCTTTCCTGAGACTGGCTTCTTCATCTTTTTTTTTTTTTTTAAAGCTTGGGGTTTCTTGTCTGTCCTTTTTTCTGAAGCTAATGAGCGTGTCCCTGGGAGCCAGTTACTGGGTTAATCTCTCTGTTGCTAGGGGCAGGCTGACACTTATCATGGAGAGAAGTTGCTTTGGTATGTGTGGCTTGGGGGGGGGGTTGGGGGTGGTGGTTGGGTTGGGGGGGGCAGGAGAACTGAGGATTGCAGAGTTAAAAAAGAGCTGATCAAACAGAGGCTGATAAAAAGCCCTCTTTGGTAAGGCTGAGCCAGGCACAATGGGGGAAACAGCTTGAGATGAATGAGAGAACAGCTCATTAAAACTGGGCTGGTGGGAGCTACCAAGGCTTAGTTACCCAACCTCCCCTGTTTCTACTCCTCCCCTCCTTGACAGACTCACAAGGGTCCCTTCCAAACCCTAGAATAGTGTCCACTATTCTGTTTTAACCACTCAAAATGAAGGCATATTCCCTATTTGAAGGTATTTTTTAAAATAAAATTTTGATCTTTTGTTTTATATCAACTAAACTTCCCAATTTATTCCTCTTCCTCCCTACCCCCACCCCCCAGAAGCATCCCACATAACAAAGACTAATAGAAAAAAGAAGAGATGAAAGTGAAGGAAAAAAATTGAATGCTCACTATATGCAGTGTTTGGGCCCCCCACTTTTGCAAAGGAGTGGGGAGAATGTCTTTTCATATCTCTTTCTTGGGCCTTTTGAGGATACTTTTTAAAAATACAAAGGTGAATTTAGTCATGATGAAAATCCAAGCTTCCCCCTCCTCAAATTCTTCACATTCAGCTAGTCAACAAGTACTTATTAAATGATTACTATGTCCCTAGTACTGTGCTAAACACTGGATACAAAAGCAGTCCGACTGCAAGAAGCTTCTGTTGGAATGAGGGACTTTACAGGATTCTTTCAAGTCAGGGACTGAGGTCTGGTACCAGCACTCAAAAACTTACTGGAATACCCACTGTTTTTTGTTTGTTTTTAACAGTGAATTCTAAACTCTTTAGTCTATCATTCAAGACCCCCTTGAATCTGCTTCTAATGGACCTTTCCAGCCTAATCCGCTATTCCCCTGACCATTCTTTACCTTCAGACAAACTGGATTCATCTTTTTTTTGAACTCAGTCTGTTTTTTTCTTATTCTTGTTCCTTGGATCTAGTCCACTTCATCTAGAAAAAAAAATATATATATGTACATATACATATATACATATATATATACATACACGTATATGTATATGATACACACATATGAGCTTTTTTGCTCATTTATTTATTGCCTTTTTCTCCTTTTCCCTCTTTCTACCATTTGAAATTCTATTGGTCTTTTGTCTGACCACTCTAGAGTTTGCTTCTTTATATGAAGAAGCCTCTGAATTCTTTACCCTCTCCTATATCCACCAGCCAAAGATGGAAATGATGTCTCCTTTTTCAGAACTCCCCTAGCATTTTATATGTTCCATTTTGTATTATAGTTACTCGTGTATGTAAAAAGGTATGTCTGATCATGAACCTCATCTTCTTTTTGGAGCTCCATCATCCAGGAAGCTATATAGGACGACTTCACAATATGGGGAGCATGAAGAGGTTTTTAAGGGTATGTATAGGAGGGTGGGGTGTTGATGAATGAGGAGAATTTTGTGAAGGATGGAATCTGAATCTGGAGAAGCATGAGACGGTTAGCTAGGAATGAATACATAGATGCATGGAAAACAACAACAATATTTATTAGGAAGGGATAAGAAGAAAAATGACAGCTGAGTCCTGAGCCCTAACATTCCATCTAGACTCTGCTACTGATGGCAAGAGCTGAGACCTCTCATGATCAGAGATCCCTTCTATTGCTCACCCATACACAGCCTTCTGAGTAGAATTGGGGGTGCGGTCGGGGTGAATACAATTTCAAAGGGAACCTGGGATCTATGGTCAGACACTCCTCTATTCCCTTATATGTATGTCTTATTTCTCCCTCTAGATTGTAGGCAAGGATTTTGCCTTATTTTTTTTAGATTTCACCTAGGACCTAATATAGTGCCTTACATATAATGGGGCTTCTATGAATTCATGAATTTCCAGGGATTTTCCATCCTCTGTAAGGATAGGGCAAGGGATATGGGTTCATTTTTAGCCAGAGAAATTCATGTTAGCTCTACAGAGAAACATTTCTATCAGGATATCATAGGGTGACCTAAAGAGATCTCTAGCTACACCAATATCAGCTGTCACAGACTGGTCAGTAGGATTTAATCTCGCTGTAGAATATTTACATATTCATAGCGTTTTATAATTATAAAACTTTTTGCATGTCATCTCATTTGAGGACAGGTAGGTGGCAAAGTGGGAGTGCAGGACTAGAGTTATATCTGAGGAATATCTGAGTTCAAATCCAACCTAAGACAGTGAGTAGCTGTGTGACTTTAGGCAAGTCACTTAACCCTGTTTGCCTCAGTTTCCTTATCTGTAAAATGATCTGAGGAAGTAAGTTGCAAACCACTTTAGTATCTTTGCCAAGAAAACCCTAAATGGGGTCATGTAGAGTTGGACATGACTGAAACAATTGAATAACAACATCTCATTTGGCCCTGAAAATCAGTATTATTACCTTTAATTTACAGAAGGGGAAACTGAGTTTCAAAGAATCTAAGAGATTTCCCCAAGGTCACCCGGTGGTTTCTAGTGAGCGGGACTTTACCTTAACATCTCCAGGTTCAGTGATCTTTCCATTACATCCTATTGACCCACTTTCCTTCCCTTCTCTCAACTTCCACCAAACTCCTTTCCAACTTGCAAAGTAGCTCAGAATATAAGCTGGCTTTTAAGAAACTGAGCTCAGTGGGAACTCAAAACATCTTGTTGCCTGCAGATCCTGCCTCAGAGGGGGGTAGACTCACTATTTCTGGGGCATATGTTCTCCCTAATATTACTAAGTATCTGTTCTGTCTTCCTCCAGCCATTAAACCCATTGAAACCCTTTTGACACGGAGCTTTTTCCTGAAGGAGGAAAATATCCATTCCTGGTCTCCCCATGGAAAGATTGCACCCAAGTTAAAAAAGCTCCTCCCTCAACTAACAATACCTTCTCTATTTGGTGTTTTGATCCTGTAATCTGGGGAAAGGAGGGCACGGTAAGCAGGTTGTGTTTGTTAAAGGATCACAGGCTTCCCAGCTGGACTGGACAATGGAGGTCACCTACATGAGCAAGCTCAATCTCAGAAAGTGAAGAGACTTGCCCAGAGTGACACAGGTGATTAGTTGGCAGCAGAATACAATATACAAACCCTGGTCTTCAGACACCAAAGTCAGGGTTTTCTCTTCATTAGCAGCTGTATTGGTATTTCAGAACAGGGCACTTAATAATAAGAGGGAAGGCAAGCCAATTACACCCAAACTGGGGAGAGGGGAATGGGAGGAGGGGGTCCTCCTGGCTGTGGTTAGGGCTGCTTTCTTTTTTTGGCAAGAGTTAGTGAGTCAAATTCAATTTTGCTGCTATTATAGACCTGAGAACTCCTTTCATTTAATTCTTTTAGTGTGGATAGGGAGAGGGAATGCTGTGGTTTAGTCACTAGACTCTAGTGGATAGAATATGCTGGCTAAAAAAAGTGTGTGTGTGTGTGTGTGTGTGTGTGTGTGTGTGTGTGTGTGTGTGGAGTTAAATTATATTTTCACCCCAGACAAATATCTTTGGTCTATAAGCCTCAAAGTAGGTGCCAGTCTGTATTTATGGAGACAATTTTGTTGTTTCTCCTACCAATTAAATAATAGATTTACTAAAAAAACACATCCCTCAAACAGAAACAAAATCTTTAGCAGAATCTATCCATACCTTTTGCCTCAGTCTCCCCATTTTTAAAACATGAAGAGTCCTCTGAACATTCCTCTAAAACCACCTTATGGGGTGTCCTGGGAATGAGATCATATCTGTGAATGGTTCAGATCCCTTTGGGAAGGTCCTAAAAAAATACCGGCTGTTAGTATTTGGTTATGGAAGTTTCAAGTTCAGGGAGAGATTGAATGGATTTTTACTCATTTTGACTCTGGTCTTCCTGGTTAGTCTTGTTTAGGATTGGTCCCAGGACTCAGAGCCTAATAGAAAACCAATGATTTTACTTCAGAGTCCTGGCACTGCATTACAGTGCATTACATTACACACATCATGTCCAGTGGGATCAGCCTGAGAGACAACATTGGAAGTAGATAAATTCTAATTGGAAGACCTTGTTCTGCTATTTACTAGTGTAGGGGGTCAGGAGAGGGAGGAAAATGTCTGGTCGGTGAGGGCCAGTTCTCAGAGCACATGCAGGGGCCTCTGCCTGCTACCACATGAAGCACTAAGGCTCTTGCTTCTGGAAATATGTGATAACAAAAAGTGGAAGGGCTGCCAGCTCTTCAGGTCAGAGCATGAGCAGATATTCTGCAGCTGGGGAGTTGGGAATGAATACATACAAAAGCCCCAAAAGAGCCACTTGCTCATCTTTCCCGCCTCCGGCTTGCTGCAAGGTGTGAGGATGGCTTTCTGAGCTTGGAGGTTATAATATAGGGGCTGCCTTTCACCCCTACTCCACCAAACCAGACTATGAGTGCATGAATTCTCAGCAAACTTGTGTCAGGATAGAGCCTGACTCTTGTTTGTGGCTTCTTTGAAGAGCAGAAGTCCAGGGATGGAAGTCCATACTGGAATCTGTCTGAAGCTGTGCTTCCATAGAAACCTTGAATTTACCCAGCCCAGCCATGGATCATCCCAGAAGCCAAGACTCCCTGTCCTGTAGCATGGGAGTGAACAATTTATTTGCCACATTCAGAAGTGACCTTGGTGCAGTGACTTCTTTGTAACCGCTACTTTAAGTCTGAGTCCACTCTCCCCAGGGACAGAGATAATGGAGGGGAGAGTGTTCCCCCTATTTGGTGGGGGAGGTTGGGGTGTTGTGTACTTCAGTTCTTGCTGTATCTTTTCAGTAAATCTCTAATTGATGTTAATTGGCTAAATGATATTGAGGGTAGTGATTGCTGGACTAATCACTGCTAGGTGGGCACAGTGGATAGAGTAGGGGGGCAGGGGAGACGGGAGTTAGGAAGATTTGCCTTCAAATACAGCTTCAGCTATTTACTAGCTGTGTAACCCTGGGCAAGTCACTTAACCTCTGTTTGACTCAATTTCTTCTTCTGTAAAATGGAATTAATAATAGCATCTAGCTCCCAGGGTTGTTGTGGGGATCAAATGAGATAATGATTGCATAGTGCTTATGGATTTTTACTCATTTTGACTCTGGCCTTCCTGGTTAGTCTTGTTTAGGATTGGTGCCTGGAATATACACACTATATGAATGTTAGTTATGATAATTACAATTGATATTGGTGAGAACACATTGGAATGAGGCTTGAGTCAGTAATATTAGAGAAGAACCCAAATTCTTAGGTGCCTGAGGGGAACATGTAGCTAAGTCTTCTGGAGACCAAACTCACCTGTGTGAGGGAGAGTTTATATGGGTTCTACTAGCTGTGTGCTGTTGGGAAGTCACTTAACCTTTCTAAGCCTAGGTTTCTATGAAAATAATACTTGCCCTTAAGTAGAAGCTGGATGACCGTTGAATTAGACATACCATCAAGCAAGAAAAGCATTTGGAAATCTTAAAGCATTATATAAATGTGACTTCTTATTGTTACTGTTTGTGTTCCCCTCTATTTCTGGGATTCTAATAAAACCTCACCCATTCTTTCTGCCAGGGATGGTAGTATTACTGGCTCTAGCTACAGATGAGGCCCCAAGAGATCTCAGAGCATCACAAAACTTAGGAAGAAGCTAGAGTCAAATTTAGTGCCTTCCACTTGAACTGGTGAGATCTTTGTTGTTCAGTCATGTCTGACTCTTCATGACCCCTTTTGAGGTTTTCTTTTTCTTTTTTTTTACTTTTTGGAGGGGGGAAGGCAGGATAATTGGGGTTAAGTGACTTACCCAGGGTCACACAGCTAGTAAGTGTTAAGTGTCTGAAGCTAGATTCGAACTCAGGTCCTCCTGACTCCAGGGCTGGTGCTCTAGTCACTGTGCCACTAGCCACCTTTTGTGGTTTTCTTGGAAAAGATATTGGAGTGGTTTGCCAATTCTTCAGTTCATTTTACACGTGAGGAAACTGAGGCAAACAGTAACTTACCCAGAGTCACACAACTAATAAGTGTCTGAGGCCAGATTTGAATTCGGGAAGTCTCTATCTACCATACTATTTAGTTGTCCCTGGTGAGATCTTAAAAGCTCTAATATGAGGAACAGAGAGGGTCTCAGTCTCCCCATAGCCTTGAGCCCTCAAGAATCATAGGACCATAAATTTGGAGTGGGAAGGGTCCTTAGAAATCATTTAGGCCTGCCTTCTCATTTTTCAGAAGAGGCAGCTGAGATCCAGAGAGTTTAAATGACTTGTCCAGGGTCACACAAATGATAGAGACAGGATTCAAACCCAAATCCTTTGTCTACAAGTTTTAGCTTGCTGCCCTACTCATTCTCCCCTTTTGTCTTGTGGGATTCTTTTCCATTTTTTCATCTCTATCTCCCTCAATTATCCTCAAGGCCTTTTGCTTAATTTTTTGTGTTTGGGACAGCTGAGCTTAGGGTAAAAGAGTCTTTAATAATAGACAAACGAATATTGATTGTGCTAGGGGAGCTTTTCCCATCTTAGAACTCAATGAAGTAAAATCATCTACTGGGCAAGTAGACAGGGTGCCATGGGGTTCGGAGTTTAAGGCCAGGGGCATATTAAAAAAGAAAGCTAGATCTGGAATCAGATCTTCTGTCTGCCACCTGTGTCATCATGGGCAGATTACCCAGGCTTCAGTCTTTGTGTAATATTAGGAGATTACATTGGGTGACCTGAAGAATCTATGACCCTGTGAACTCAGGTTCTTTCCCTCTAAATATAATACTCTTATATGAAACAAAACTATCACTATCTTTTGTTTTTTACATCACCTTTATTTACCAAAATGTCTCTCCCCTTCTAGGAAAGAGGGGAAAATAGCAGCTAAAAGAAAACTAACCAACCCATCAATCATTCAGTTTTATACACAATTTTCTACACCTCTGGTCCCCCACCTCTACATAGAATGGAGGAAAGCAATGTTCTGTTACACATCCATGTCCATGTTTTCCTATAGGTTTGAACCCTCATTTGGAAGGAAATCCCTCACAGAAACTTAGAATTGTAGCACTGGAAGGCATTCCAGAGGTCATTAATTATAACCTATACACCAAAGGAAACCCAACATAACATTCAAGACAAAATTGTCATTTAGCTTCTGCTTGCCAAGAAGGGGGAATCTATCCACTACCTTGCATGGCAGCATATGTCATTTTAAAGGGCTCTAATTATTAGGAAATGATTCCTAAAATCAACCCTAATCAACAGCTGGAAAAGCTAATGTGCTTTCAGTCTGTCTTAAGAGATGTGTAGGTTTCAAGACTAAGGAGGTGATTTGGTCAAATCACATTTGGAGTGTTGTATTCCATCCCGAATGCAATGATTTAAGAAAGACATTGCTTAGCTGGTCAGGTCCATCCATTTACTCCCTAAATCCACATAGAATGAGTCTAATCTATCTTCCCCATGGCAACTCTTCAAATTGCTGAGGTCAGCATAGAATCTTCTCCAGACATGGCCAGTTCCATTATCTGATCCTCATGCAGCATGGTCTCAAGGCCCTTCACTATCCTGGCTGGCTAACCAATGTCCTTTTAAAATTGTAGCATCCTGTGCTGAGTGAGAAGAGTAGAACCAGGAGATATTTGTACACAATTACAGACACAACATATGTGTGATGACCAACTTTGATAGACTGGACTCTTCTCAGCAATACAGTGATATAAGTCAATCCCAAAAGACTCATGATGGAGAGAAATATGTGCATCCAGAGAAAGAACTAGAAAGAACTAAGTTTATATCCAGGTGGAAGCAAAATACCTGATATTTTTCCTTCTCTTATTTGGTTTTGTGCCCTCTTTACCATTTTTCATTCCAGCTGGTACAATCCGTCCTTATAATCTGACTAATGTATAATGTGAAAGTATTTACAGATCCTATACTTGACTATAAGCTGCCATGGGGGGG
>NW_027187042.1:0-13596 GCF_028583685.1 Petaurus breviceps papuanus | reverse complement strand
ATACATTGTAAAAGACTGATCACACTTCCCTCCCTCCCAGCTCACCTGCCACCCGATCTACTCTCCACTTTGATCCCATCTATTTTCAAAAGTGAGTGCTTCCAACCTCCCTCCCCCCAGCCTACCCTCCCTTTTATAATCCTCCTTCTCATCCCCTTCCCCTCTTATTCTCCTGGAGGGTGAGATACCCTATTTAGTGTGTATTTCATTTCATCCCCAAGCCAAATTCAATGGGAATAAGGTTGACCCATTCCCTTTTGCCTTCCTATTCTTCCCCTCCATTTGTAACCATTTTCCCTTGCGTCTTCTGTATGAGATGGTTTATCCCATTCTGTCTCTCCCCATCTCCTCTCATTATATTCCTCTCACCTCTTAATTTCACCTTTTAAGTATCATCCCTTCCTGTTAAATTGGTCCTGTGCCCCCTATCTATGTTTATCTGTAAACATATATACACACATTCACATATGTATTCATATGCCCATATAACCTCATATATAGACAAATAAATAAATGAATGTGTGTATATATATATATATTTCTAATCCCTTCAACTACTGAGAAAAGTTTCATAAGTTACAATTATTGTTTTTCCATGTAGGAATGTTAATAGTTCAACTCTGATAAGTTCCTTAGGATTCCTTTTCCCTGTTTACCTTCTCATGCTTCTCTTGCTTCTTGTATCTCAATGTCAAATTTTCTATTCCACTCTGGTTTTTTCAGCAAGAATGCTTGAAACTCCTCTATTCCACTGAATGACCATATTTTCCCCTGAAACATGACACTCAGTTTTGCTGGGTAGGTGATTCTTGGTTTTAATCCCAGCTCCTTTGCCCTCTGGAATGTCATATTCCAAGCCCTTCGATCACTCAGTGTAGAAGCTGCCAGATCCTGGGTTATCCTGATTGTGTTTCCACAATATTCAAATTGTTTCTTCCTGGCTGCTTGTAATATTCTCTCCTTAATCTGGGAATTCCGGAAACTGGCTATAATATTCCTAGGAGTTTTTTTTGGGGGGATCTTTTTCAGGAGGTGATCGGTGGATTCTTTCAACCTCTGTTTTGCCCTCTGCTTCTAAAACATCAGGGCAGTTTTCTTTGAGAACTTCCTGGAGGATGATTTCTAGGTTCTTGCTTTGGTCATGTCTTTCAGGCAGTCCAATAATTTTTAAATTATCTCTCCTGGATCTATTTTCCAGGTGAGTGGTTTTTCCCATGGGATATTTCACATTGCCTTCTATTCTTTCATTTGTTTGGATCTGTTTAACAGCATCTTGATTTCTCATAAAGTCATTAGATTCCATTTGCTCCAATCTAATTCTGAAGCAATGATTCTCCTCATTGAGTTTTTGAGATTCTTTCTCCATCTGGCAAATTCGGCTTTTTAAGGCATTCTTCTCCTCATTGCCTTTTTGGGCCTCCTTTGCCATTTGAGTCAGTCTGTTTTTTAAGGTATTATTTTCCTCAGTCAGGTTGTTGACTCTTATTTCACAATTTTCTTGCATTGTTCTCATTTCTCTTCCCAATTTTTCCTCCACTTCTCTTATTTGGTTTTCAAAATCTTTCTTAAGGTCCTCTATGGCCTGTAACCAGCTTGTATTTTCCTTTGAAGCTTTTGGTGCAGGAGTTCTGACTTCACTGCTTTCCTCCTGTTCCATGCTTTGCTCCTTTTTGTCCCCAAAATAGGAGTCTAATGTTGGAATCTTCTGTCTGCTTTGTTTCCTTTGCCTGCTCATTTTGCCACTCAATTACTTGACTTATGGGCTTTTTGCCACAGTAGTACTCTTCCACCAGACAGGGGAGCTTTTGTCCCAAACGCTGGGGTTTTCTCAGCTGCTGGACATATTAGATGGGTGCCCTCTCTGAGGTCTCCACATGCTCTGGCAAGCTGGACACACACCCCAGGACCTCCACCCTAGACTGCAATCCAGATCCAAGCAGGTTAAAGCAAGAGCGATTACTCCTCAGACTGGTGCTTGGTCCCCCTACACTCTGCAGGCCAAGAGCTGAAGCCGCCACATGGCGCTGGCTGGCTTTGCCGGCATCTCAGCAGCTTCTCGCCCCTGGGGTAAAAGCCACGCACTCCCACTTACTGTTCCCAAAGTCCAGACTGTACTGACCTCTCACTTTGTCCTTTGTGTCTATGGGTTGATAAATCTGGAAACAGCCACAGCTGCTGCTGTTCTGGAGTCCCTCTGGCCGGGGGCTGATCAGGCCCGCCCTGGGGCTAAAGCCTCGGTGTGGGGCTGGGCTTGGCTCCCAGAGCCCTGCGCTGGATTCCTGCTGGCCTGACAGGGTGTCCTTGGTGGGAGGTTAGCTTCTCTGTGTCATTTTGTGGGTTCTGCAGCTCCAAAGTTTGTTTAGAGTCCCCTTTTTGCATAGATTGGGGGGTGGTGGAAGTCAGAGCTGTAGGAAGGTCGTGCTTCTACTCCGCCATCTTGGCTCTGCCCCCTCCCAATTTGCTTTTTAAGAAGTTCTTCTCTTCAGTAGATTTTTGTATGTCTTTTACATTTGCCCTGTTCTTTTCTTTTCTTTTGCTTTTTTTTTTTTGCTTTTTTTTGGGGGGGCAGGTAGGGCAATTGGGGTTAAGTGACTTGCCCAAGGTCACATGGCTAGGTTTTGTGTTAAGTATCTGAGGCTGAATTTGAACTCAGATCCTCCTGACTCCAGGGCCAGTGCTCTACTCACTGCTCCACCTAGCCGCCCCATCTGTACCCCTCTTTTAAGAGCTAGTTGTGAGGCTCTGTAAGTTTTTAGTTGTTCCAAGGTGATATGATCAGAAAGGTGTGGTTACTGCTCTCCTGGCCTGTGCTTTCATCTCTGAGTGGCCACAAGCACAGTCTTCTGCCCTAGAACTGTGACTAGGGTTCTCGCCCTCCTGCAGCCTCATCCTCTAGTGTGCCAGCACTCTTCTTTACCCCAGGACTGTGACTCAGCACCAGTGCAGTGGGTAATATGACAGAGTCCCGGGCCTAGTGCCAACAAAGGACTCCCTACAATTTCCTTAAATTTGTCTGATCCCCTTATTGTCTTTGGGCTAAGATCTCTCGAAACCTGTGCTGCAGATTCAGTTGCCCCCAGACCTGCTTCTGCCTCGTCATGGTATAGCCTGTGCTATACTGTGCTCCACTCTCACCCCCATGAGGCAGACCTTTCCTGCTGACCAGCTAAGTCGTCTTGGGCCAGAAAATCGTTTTATCTCATCCTTTTCTTGGTTCTGATGCTCCGGAATTTGTTTTGAGGCATTATTTTAAAGTCGTTTTGAAGGGAATTTCAAGTGAGTCTATGCCTGTGCTCTGCCATCTTGGCTCTGCCCCAGCTACATCTTTCTTAAGTCAGCTCCAAAACACATTCGCTTTTTTGATTGTGGAATCACTGAGCTTATAGTCCACCAAAATTCCCTGATTTTTTTTTCCAGTCAAAATCCTGTCTAACCATGCTTTTCTCATCCTGTATCTGTGAGGTTGATATTTTTAATCCAAGGATAAGACTTTACATTCATCCCTATTGGATTTAATTTTATTCTATTCTGCCCAATACTCTAGCTTGTCAAAATCCTTTTGGATCCTGACTCTCTCATTCAATGTGTCAGCTATCCCCTCAAAGTTTTGTACCAATTGTAGATTTGATAATCATAGCATCTCTACCTTTTATCCAAGTAACTGATAAAAGTGTTAAGTAGCATAGAGTCAAGCTCAGATCCTCACCACCCTCCATTGGAGGTCTCTGCTGAGTTAACATTGAACCATTGATGACTATTCTCTAAATCTGGCCATTAAATCAGTTCCAAATCCATCTAATTATATGGTAAACCACTCTATTTTCTCCACAAAATACTAGGATATATGTTATGAAATGTTTTGCTAAAGTCTAGGTAAACTGTATGTCTACAGCATTCCCCTGATTAACTAGTTTAGTCCCTCCAACAAAAACAGAAATAAACCTATCTGTCACAACCAGTTGTCAGTAAATAGGATGTTTCTTTGTCATCGTTACTTCCTTTTCTAGATGGTCATTAGCAACATATCTAATGATCCATACTAGAATTTTCCTAGGAATTCAACTCAAGGTCATTGGTTTATAATTTACAGACTCTGTTTTCTTCCTTTTTTAAAAAAAATTCAGAACACTTGCCTTTTGGTACTGTGGTAGCTTTTCTGTTCCCCATGATCTTTCAAATGTCACAATGGTGATTTCAGTGATCCTCTAGTTTTTTCAATTCCTGAGTTCATCTGGGCCAGCTAACAGGAATTCATCAAAGCCAAGTAGGTACTCTCTCACTATCTCTTTAGCTAAATTGGGTTAATGAGTTCTTTCTAAGTCATTTTTGGTCCATCAGATGTAAGGCAAAGGTAATTTTCCTTACATACATAGTCTCAGCTGAATGTTGTTCTGTTGGCCGCTGAGCTTAACAACCTGTTACCAGATTGTGGGTTTATCTCTTCAAGGCCTTCCAAGCCATCTCAACTCCAGGCTACTAGGGTATAGAGACTACAACCTTTTCCCTGGTTAGAGAAGGTATTCTCAACACCTCTTTAGTCACAGCCACCACATTCAGACAACAAAAGCCAGTCAGAGTGTCCCTGGGCTAAGATTAAGTTTTTTCTGCCACCTATGTCTGAATGGAGATCAGAGCCCTCATACTCCCAAGACCCCAAAAGGCCTCAATACCCTTAAAAAAAACTTGCCCTTTCCACCCTCATAAGAACTATTTGTATTTGCTTTGGCAGAATTTCGTTCTTGAAAATTTCTCAACCCTCTTGGGACAACTTCCATAAATCTTAGGCCATGGATTGTACAACTTAGCCTTTCTTTGAACTCTGATACCCACTTTTCTACAGTGTAAGACATGCATCATACTCTGCCCAATATTTACCTTCTTCATCTGTCACAGATTTAAGATGGCATAGTGATTGTTTCAGTAATTTCTTCTTTGGCAAATAGTTCCTTATTTGTCACAATCACATTCAGAATGGTCATTTCCCTGTTGCTTTTTATATTTTCTGAAGAATGAATTTATCAAGTCAAGTCAATAAACATTTATTATTTACTGTTATACCAAGCATTGTGTTAAGATCTGGGAATACCAGTAGGAAGGAAGGAACCAAGCATTTAAGTGCCTATACTAAACACTTAAAAAATATCCCATTTGATCCTTACAACAACTCTGTGGGTAGGATAATAATAATATCCCCATTTTACAGTTGAAGAAACTGAGGCAGAAAATGATTTGCCTGGAGTCACACAGCTAATAAGTGTCTGAGGCTGGACTTGAACCCAGGTCTTCCTAACTTCAGACTCAGTGCTCCACTGTAATACCTACTTGCAGAAAAAATCAGTCCTTGCCCTCAAGGAAATTACATTCTAATGGGGGAAGATAATGGGTTAAAAGGAGATGAAAAGGAAGGGGGAGAAGAGATGGAGGTACTTGGCATAGGGCATTGTTTAAAAAGTCTGGGACAGTGAGGTGTGTTGCCTGGAGAGGAATAAAGACATGGCTATTCCCTGGACTTTTCCTTTAAATTGGAGGTACCAGGAAGAACCAGCCAATTTAGAGAGAGAGGCTGTAGGGACTGGAGTATATTTCCATTATGTGAAGGCCATGGATAGGGCATTGGGTAGAGGGACCTTTTAGGGTGAAAAGGTTTCTGAGGGCATTTTCGAAAAGGAGTTAGGAGAGTCAGTAGTGTAGCCTGGAAAATAGTGAAGAGATGGCTGGCCTTCCTTAAAATGGATCAAGGGGAGTCAAGAATTTCTCATGTCCTTTGCTTTTAGTAGAGAGAGAGTAGATATTTGAATAGCGGAAATCTCCACATTACCACTGCTTTCATGCCAACTTTATGAACTGCTTCTAGAACTTATCCTCTAGTTCTTCTTTCTGGCTGGGTGGCTTATGATACAGTCTCACCATAGTATTTCCTCCATTCAACCTCACCGAAACCGATATGATTCGACCTTCTCATTTTTGGATTTCCACGCAGGCATACATAACCTTAACAATACAATGCTATTTTCTTGGCATCTTTTATATAACTTGTTCCTTTGAAATAAAATATGTTTTTCCATTGCCATATTCTAGTTAAAGGTCACACACTACCAAGTTTCAGTGATGTCTGTCTCCTTGCATTAATATCTCCGGTTCACTTTAGGAGGATGAATCAAGAAGTTTCTATTCAAGTTGATGAGTTTCTCAGACTGATGAGCATTGGTCTTTGCAAGTAACTAAGGGGTACTTCACTGAATATCAGCTTGTCCACTAGCACCACACTTACTGGATTATAGAGACAGGGAAACCTCCTGATGACTGGCTAAGAATCAATTGTACTTCCTTATCATCTATAAAAATAAGTTAGTTGGTCTCCCTTGCTCAGTTCAGGATATTTTCTTCTTTTCATTTTATGCCTTTTTATGGAGTGCATCAAGGGCAAGGAGGAGGGGATTTCCCCTGTCCCCCAAAGAGTTGTTAACAATGATTTGCAGCTGAAGTATATGGCAAGAGTCATGTACTTGCATGAAGCCTGAGAGGGGAGTTCAAAGACAATTTCTAAATCTTCTGTGTGGAGGAAGAGGGATTTTGAATTCCCTAGGCAGAAAGATCTTGAATTCTAGTATTCTAATCAGAGAGGGGACATTTTCCCAGGCAGCACTAACCATGGAGTTGTCTTGTAGGTAACCCCAAGTTAGAGAGTTGAGGGACTGAAACCTCGAAAGAGAGATTTCTTGAATCTTGTTCTTAGAGAAGGAGGCTTGTCCTTATCATCTGTGCATGGTCCTACTTGGAGAGCAAAGCTAGTGAATTTCAAGGATTGTGCAGGTTTGACAGGGTATTGATTGTTCAGTAGACCCCAAAGTAGGTTTACCATTAGAAGAAGATTAAACCACAGGGTGTCACTATGAGTCT
This sequence comes from Petaurus breviceps papuanus, assembly GCF_028583685.1. Classification (NCBI taxonomy): domain Eukaryota; kingdom Metazoa; phylum Chordata; class Mammalia; order Diprotodontia; family Petauridae; genus Petaurus; species Petaurus breviceps. The sequence goes on along the minus strand of NW_027187042.1, from coordinate 6,696 downwards.
GGAAGGGACTATGTATGATCTTATAGGAGAAAAGGATTTCACTGGAATGCCATGGTATTTTTCCAAGTTTCCTTTCAAAAGAGTTGATGGGATGTATTGTTCATGTATTTCTGTATCTATTTATGTACTCCTCTGAGTCTTTTGTACTTTCTTTGGAGTGAAATTCAAGCTGTCCCATACTAGATATGCATTTAATACCTACAATGCCTAAATGAGAGCTAGATAGCCTTTTATTCATATTTGGCTCATGTTTATTCACTATACCCTGAGTATATTAGGAGAATTTTCCTGGAGCAATTCCAGGTGGGGGCCATGAGGCTCCCAGGATTGGCCCTGGTTCTTATGAACCCAGAGCCCTGGAAGAGTGGCTGGGCCATGGCTTTCATGTGTATAGACATTTAAGAGCAAGAGCTTCCTGGACATTGTCTCCTGTGAATTATTAGGCATCTCCACATTCATTAATATCTGCAAAAGTGGCATTCAAGTGTTCAGTGTTATTGTTAACTTAATGTGTTTGTTTAAAAGGGGGAGGATGCCCAATTCCAGTGTATTTCTTGTGAGCGGACAGCCAGCAAGTTTGATGGGAAATCCTGTAGATTGTTTCCACATGGGAGTTTACAACACAAATAATTTGTTGAAATGGTGGGAGGCCTTGGAGGCAAGCGATGACGGTTTTTGATGATGGATTTTGCAGCCTTCTATATGAAATACAGAGGTATTTCCTGGGCGGAGGTGGGGGGGGGGTGTTATTGTGGGAGCAAGAGGGAAGCCAGAGGCAGATCTGGCATGGCAGGAGGCTGTCCTGAACTTGTACATGTACAGGCCAAGCTCCCTCCTCCCTTTTGTCCCAAAGATCATGTGTGCACAAATCACAGCCATACCTAAGCACACTACACAATGTAGCTTTGAATGGCTAGCCCCACAGGGCACATGCAGCTGCATGTGCTGCTTATGCCCAAGACACTTATGCAATACATATAGGAGAGTGCCTCCAACATATGCTATTTCACACAGTTATGCTTTAAGCAACCAAAGCACAATTTTACTTGAACTTGTTTAAGAAGTAGCTGTAAAATCAGGATCCCATATTCCAGGAGACTAATGTTGAATTTGAAACCTGGTTACATGACAATGGGCTTATGAAAGAATGAAAAAAGTCAATGGAGCCAGACCTAAGTGTCAGCAGACAGCTCCATGCTGTTCTCAGTTTCTACTAGAGCAGGACTCTAGCTCCCCACCTTCCTTCTCTCCCCACCCACAGCATGTTCTTTGATCTCTTCTGGCTTCCTTTTCTCTGAGGTCACTGATTGTTTTCTTCTCCATTAACTCCTAGAACCAATTCCTCTTCTCTTGGTTCTGGGGTCTTCTCAGCTGCATCTAGAGCTGAACCTCAGGAACTTTACCTTTGGAGAGAAGATGACATCCAACATGGAGGCTCTTATACTGCTGTCACAGGTGAGTATGGTGTGGGGATACTTGACCAGCCAATCAGAAGGTAGGAAGAGATTGATATTGAGTTATGGATCTTTTCTCCAACATAATTTTATCATCCCTTTCATTGATTACCACCTAACAACCTCCCTCCCCACCAACCTTTCCCAGAAGCTATGCAAGTTTACATTTGTTGTTGTCGAGTTGTTTTAGTTGTGTCCAACTTGTTGTGACACCATTTGGGATTTTCTTGGGATTCTTGAGCTCATTTTACAGGTGAGGAACTGTGGCAAACGGTTAACTAACACAGGGTTAAGTCACACAGCTAGTTAGTGTCTGAGGCTGGATTTGAACTCAGAAAGAGGAATCTTCCAAACCCAGTGCTCTATCTACTGTATCACCTAGATGCTTTGCAAATTCCCATCCTTTCCTGTTAAGGAGGATTATGGCAAGAATCTTGGCAATAATGACTGTGAGATAGATTCGCTTGTGATTGGCACAGGACAGACTGTTTTCTTTTCTTTTATAGAGATGGACAGTGAGGGTATCCTTGATCTCCTGGGGGATAATTTTGTCTTGTCATATAATCTGGAGGATTTCAATTTTCTATATGGGTAGTGGGTCCTCTTATCTAAAAAAATTTAGATAAGAGGTCCCTAAAGTATTACTCAGGCCCTAGGTAATAGAAGGGAGCCTGTGGCCAAGATTTCGTAATTTTTTACTTAGCATATTATGATGTTTTAAGAAGAATCAAGTAATTGAAGTATGTATTTATAATTTAACTTACTGTGAATGGCTTTTTATTTCCATAGATGCCTTGCTCTAACATCATATCATAAGATAGAGGTGAGTTTTTGTTTTTGAAGATTATAGATACATCATTAAAGTTGAACAAAGCAGTCTGTTTTCTGAGGTTCAGTCTAGCTTATTAGGGAAAAGCTCATTACCAGATTGGATACCAGGTGAAATGTATGTATGTATGTATGTATATGTATTTTGGCAATGGAAACTCCCCAGATAAAGAAAAAAATGCAAAATATCCCTTAGTCCTATGTGGCCTTTTCTGCTTTCACAGTGACAGTAGTAGAAAAGGAAGTATAGGGGGCTAAGAATCACAGAATGTGAGACCTAAGAGAGACCTCAATGACTATCACACTTAACTCATAAACAAAAAGGAATCCCCACTAGAACATGCCCAGCAAGTAGGTATCCAGGAAGATTTGGCAGCGGATTGGCTATATAGGATGAGTGAGGAATCAAAGCCTTCTCTTGTGAAGGCTAAGAATCTCAGAATGTGAGAGTTGCTAGGGACCTCAATGACCATCAAATTTAACTCATTGACAAAAGAATCCCCACTAGAACATGCCCAACAAGTAGTTATTTGTCTTGTATTTGAAGACCTCCCAGGAAGACGAACCCATTTCCTCCCAAGGCATCCCATTCCACTTTTAGACTGCTCTGATTGTTAGGAAGATTTCCTGACATCAGATATAAATATGCCTTTTTACAATGTCCACTCTTTGATCCTGGTTCTGCCCTCGCATTCCTTCTTCACATGACAACTCTTCAAATACTTAACATAGCTATCATATTCCCCTCTCCCCCCAGTCTTCTCCAGACAGAACATGCCCAGTTCTTTCAATGAATTCTTATGTAATAGAGACTCATATTCACCATCCTGGTTGCCTTCCTCTGGACACTCTCTCACTTATCAATGGCCTTCTTAAACTGTAGTGTCTAGAACTGAACACAGTACTCTGAATGGGTTTGATGAGGGCAAGGTCCAGTAGCATTGTCACCTCCCTTTTCCTGGAAGTTATGCCTCTCAATGCAGCCCAAGATTTCCTTAGCTTTTTTTTTTTTGGCTGCCACATCACAGTGCTGAATCATACTGAGCTTGCAGTCCCCTAAAACTCCTAAATCTTTCTCAGAACAACTGCTGGGTAATCATGACTCTTCCATATTACACTAATAAAATTGATTTGGGGGGGCAAGACTTTACATTTATCCTTAGTGAATTTAATCTTTATAGATTTAACCCCACCAACTCTCTAGCCTGTCAAGATCTGTTTTGGATTCTGAGTCTGTGATTCAGTGATATTGCTAAATCTCCCAGCTTTCTATCAACTGCAAATTTAATGGGTATGCCATCTATGCCTTTATCCAACTCATGAATAAAAATGTTAAACAGCACAAGCCCAAGCACAGATCCCTGGGGCACTCCCCTGGAGACCTGCCATGGTGACATTGAACCAGCAGTAGCTACTCTTTAAATCTGTCCACTGAAATAATTCAGCATTCACCTAATGTCTTGGTGCCTAGTCTACATCTTTCCATGTTCTCCACAAAAATGGTAAGAAATAATATATCAGAATTTTTGCTAAAATGTAGGTGAACTGTATCTCCAACATTTCCCTAGCCTCTGGTCAAAAAAAGAAAAGGAAATAACATTAGTCTGGCATGACCTGTTTTCTTGTTTTTTAAAGTCGATTATATTTAATTTTCAGTTTCATATTCTCTCCCCCTCCTTCTCCTCCTCCACCCATTGAAAAGGCAAGGCAAAACCCATTACAAATATAGTCAAGCAAAACTAATTCTCTCATTAGCCATGTCAAAAAAAAATAAAGAAAAAAGAGAAAAAATGAGCTTCAATATACACTCTGAGAAATGATTGTCATCTTGGTTCTTTGTAATTCTTGCTTCCCTTTTCAAATGTTCATCAACCGTGTCTTTAATGAGCCATTCTAGAATTTTCCCAGTTACTAACATCAGTCACTCGCCTATAGTTTGCAGATGCTTTCCGTTTTGAAAATTGGCACATTTGCTCTTCTCTAGTCTTGTGGCACTTTTATCATTTCCCTTGATAGTTCAAAGATCACTAACAGTAGCTCAGCAATCATATCTGTCAGTTCTTTCAGTAGCCAAGGATGTGGTTCATCTGGGTCAGGTGACTTGAAGTTAAGTATTCTCTTACCCTCTCCTTGTGTATCTTAATTATCAGCTCCTTGCTGTTTGTTTTTTGTTTTTGTTTTGTTTTGTCACTTCTATTTCAGAGGCCATTCTTCTTGGTGGAGAAAATAGAAGCAAAATTAAAATTGGGCAGCCCCTTCTTTCTCTTGTCAGTTGTTATCATCTCATCCACCCCAAATAAAGGTTCCAGGCAGCCAGATGGTGGAATGGATAGAGCACCAGGCCTGGAATCAGGAAGATGTGAGTTCAAATCTGGCCGCAGACCGTTAGTAGCTCTGTGACCTTGGGTAAATCACTCAACCTTGGGCTGTCTCAGTTTCCTCATCCTAAAATGGGGATAATAATAGCACCCACCTCCCAGGGTCACTAAGAGGAACAAATGAGATTATGAAGCACAGGGCCTGGCACAGAATAAGCACTATATAAATATTAGTTATCATCATCATCACCACCATCTCTTCTTTAATCTTATTCTTTCTCTCAATATAGCTTTAAAAAACACGACCCATTTTATTGTCCTTAGCTTTCCTTAGTAACTTCAGTTCATTCCGAGCTTTAGCTCTAATGCTAGTTTTTACAGGCTTGTGCCACAATCTTTATATTCAGCATGTTATCTGGCCTTACTTTCATTTTCTTCTTATATTTATTTTTTAAAAAATAAGATGTAAATTAGTTGGGGAATTCCATGTATTTGTCTTTTTAGAAAAATGCCATCTTTTGCTTCTCATTTGATTTGTCTCCTTTTGGGTCACATAGAATCATACAATTCTTATAGGGTCTATGAATGCTAGTTTAACTATTAGCACTCTAAATGTGAGATTCTTGCTCAAAAAATCAAGGAGTTTATATACTACTAGTGGAATGGAGTCAAATCTCTATTGACCCATTCTGACTATAAATGAATCCAGGAGATACAGAGGAAGTTGAATCTCAATGGGGAAAGACTCACAAGTTCTTTAAATAAGGGAGATGGTAGAGTGGGTGTTGGTTTTTGCACAAAGGTGTAATGGAAATGCAAATTTAAAGATCTTCCCTGCCCCTAGGCTAAAGTGCACCTGAAGCCTGGGGTGGGAGGCTTGTTTTTCAGTAGATACTTCTTGATTGGCCAGTGAGTCAATAAGGTTGTTACATTCTCTGAGCCAGGAGAAGTCTATATAAGCCCTGATGTGTAGCTTTGTTTTGGGGGCTCACTTTGAGAAGTGTTCTGTGATTTGATCTGTATTCTGAAAAGCCGTTGTCCAGAGCTCCCCCCCACCCCCCCTCCGGCTTTGAAAAACCCAGATGTTGACTGGATATGGATGTAATGGTTGGACAGTTTGGAAATCTGTCTACTTGATCTGTTTCTGTCTTGATAATTCTGCCTGTATGCTTTGAAGTTCGGGGTGCTGACCTTTTTCCCCTGAACAAGGTAAACGATATATGTCTGACTGATTAAAGTAAGCTTGTTAACCCATTTTGAGTTGCTTTCCTTTATGAAAGCAGATCCAAGAACCTGTATGGGCGGCAAACCCTGAGGACGCTTGGGGTGCTTGCTGCTACAAAAGGCCATAAGAAATTTAATTTCATTGGACATCTAGCACCTTGATCATATTGAGGAGCCTAATAAAAGATCACCATGAAAATGATTACTGCTCATGTGCCAATATCTATTGTAGGACATAACTATGTAGAAAAATTCTATAAAGAACCTAATGAGATCTTTTGAAGTCAGCATATAGCTTGATACTCAGTCTTCAATATGAAAATGAGCCTAGAGGAAGATAACAAAAGAAGCTGTATGGGAAAGGTGCACAGCCCAAGTGCTTCACTGGCATCAGACAAATGTAAAAAGGCTCAGAGAAGGGCCTCCCCATGTGTTGGGCATATTCTGTATGCAAGATTTATTGAAGGCTATGGCCAAGAATTCCATAGGACAAGAAGGCATGAATGGATTGCTATTTGTACCCATGGAAGGTGTACCCACATTGAGGAGATTACATTGAAGTATCAAAGTGAAAATAATTTGTAGCCTAACATCTCCACAGGCCACGCTGATAAGTCTGCATTTTAAACAGATGACTGAGCACCTTGGGTAAGCCACTGTTGAAGAATAACTACATAGGAAAAATACTGGAGATGGAAAAGGAAAAGACTATATTTTGCAGGAGAACTCCTGAGCTGCTGGGTGGTTGTGATGGCAGAAAAGTCACCCACAGCATAATGCCAGGGAATTTTCCACGGGCATAATTTATCATAGAATGTATCTCCAATTTCTTCCCTTCCCTTCCCTTCCCTTCCCTTCCCTTCCCTTCCCTT
>NW_027187041.1:0-12563 GCF_028583685.1 Petaurus breviceps papuanus | reverse complement strand
AGAGAGAGAGAGAGACAGAGAGACAGAGAGACAGAGAGACAGAGAGAGAGAGAGAGAGAGAGATTTAATATTCCATTCTTGGGATCAAAATGGTATTGCCTAGAATACATTTTTTTGAAGGTGAAGCAAGAGCCAAGGTGTATCCTCATACTCCAAATCTAACTTTTCTATGAGTCATGACATTCAAGAGACATAGAATGCCAATGGTACCATGTTTCTCTGATCATTCATCAGAACTTGTCTATATCGCAATTTGCAATTTCAAGATAGAAATATCTCCTTGGCTTGATGATAATCCCTTGAGTCACCTGCTTCCCTGTGGGGCAGGTAGTTCTTTAAAACCTTCCCTGAAACAATAAATAATAATGAAGAAAGCATCCTGGCAACCTCAACCCATAACTATTCCACCCGTTGCCATGCCATTGCTCAGTAACACAACCCCAGGCTCTGGTTGCCGCTGTGCAGCTGGAGTCTACAGAGCACTCTGGAGAGCTCAAAATGCTCTCATCTTTTCAGCTTGGAGAACAGAACCGAATGGAAGGAAAGGGGAGTTCACTGATCTCAGTGACTTTTTCCTGTGCTAAGAGTCTAAAATCCTGGCATTTTAGAATAGAAAGAAATCTGTGACTGATGTGGCAGGGTAGGAAGCATTGTATTTTGGCAGACAACTAGAAACATACAGAGAAAGCTTTCCTGAAAGTCTCCAGACTGTACTTACAACATCAGAAGGGTATTTTTCCTCTTTCTTTATAATACTTTTGGGATCTGTGGTCTCATCACTGTGGGTGCCTTATTCAACACTGCAGATTCCCTATAACTCCATCCATGCCTTCTCACCCCAGATTATTCTCGCTAAAGCACATGATGATGTAGAAGATAAAGGGCCAGTCTTGAAGTCAGGAAGACCTGAGTTCAAGTCTTCCCTTTGATATGTGACCAGATTTCAATGTCCTTTCTTTGTTTTCAGGCCCACACATACCTACCATTCTCTCCTCATTCTTACTGCTATCATCCAATGGTCAGGTAATACTCCCAGCTCTCTCCACAAATTCGATATTTAGGTCACTCTTCATCTCCACCCTCTGCCATTATCCTCAAGGCCTTCAAAAGTCATATTGATGAATTCTCTATCAACCAGACCACATGATTCTCCCATCACTTCAGTATCAATGGATTCCTTCTCCCCCTTTCCACTATATACCAATAACATCTTACCTTCAGTTACAGAGCTAGGGTAGTGACTTGCCCGAGGTCATAGGTACTGAGTAAAAGACACAGGATTTGAACTTATGTTCTCTGGCCAGTATAATATATAGTACAATATACAGAGCTTCTTTCCTTGAAAGTTAAGCCAAGAGAAGTTTAATTAGCTGCCTTGGGTTAGCTAGCTAGTAAGTATCCAAAGCAAGATTTAATTTCAGGTCTCTCTAACTCCAAGCCTAAGATACTATCCACCTAACTTGACCATCAATCAATCAACAAGCATTTACTAAACACCTACTATGTGCTATGTATTGGGCTAGCAATTGGGAATTTAATGACAACAATAAACTAGTGTTTGCCCTCAAGGAGCTTTTATTCTATTGAGAAGACACTGTGTGCATATATAAATAAATACAAAGTAACCTCTTTACAGCTTTTACCACTCTTGACCATTCTCTCTTAATAGTCTTTGCTTCTTTCGTTGTCTTCTGGCTCTTCTCCTATCTATCAAGCCACTTCTCCTCTGCCTTCTTTGACCTCATTCTCTGTCAGACCTTTTGATACAGTTGTGCCTAGGAGACCATCCTCTGATCCCCCTCTCTTCTGGCTATACTTTCTTGCTCAGTTAGCTCCTTCACTTCCATATATACAACTCCCACCTTGATACAAATGGCTCCCATATGTTTTACTGGCTCTTCATCCATCTTCTGCTCTCTTGACAGAGGTGCCACTCACTCTAGACAAATAGGTATATATAATAGTGTACTATTTATGGAACTGTAAATTGGCACAGTCATTCTGGAAAGTGATTTGGAACGATTCCCCCGAAAATCATTGAACTAAAGACATCTTTTGACCTGAGTGATCTCCCTATCTCAAAGAAATTGAAGAAAGAAGAAAAATAGTGTACATGTAAAAAATATACACAGAAGCTCATTTTGTGGTAACAAAGAACTGGAAACTGAGGGAGTGCCTATCAATTTGGAAATGACTGTAGAAATTATGGTATACGAATGTGGTGGAATACCACAGTGATAGAAGAAGTGACCAAGGTGACCAATTCAGAAAAACTTTGGAAGACTTGCATAAGATGATACAAAGTGGAGTGAACAGAGCCAGGAGAACAATATATCTAATAGCAATAACACTATGAAGACAAACAACTGTGAAAGACTTAAGAACTTTGATCCACCCAATGACCCACTATACTTCCAGAGGCTTCAGGATAAAACATGCTACCCCCCTCCAGATTCCCTAGAGAGAAAGAGAGCTAATCATCTCAAAATGAAGACTGAGGCTTGTTTTTAACCATAGTCAACAGAGACATTTGTTTTGCTTGATTTTACATATTTGTTTTTACTTTCTTTTTCAATGGGGAGGAAGGGTAAGAGAGAGGAAAGTCATATTAAATAATTACTTAAATTAATTTTTAAAAAGCAACCTCTTGAAGTCTCTCAAGTGGCTGTTATGAACCTGATTTGCTTTTCTTTTTTACATTCTTTCCCTCAATCAGCTCCCATGGATCAAAGCATCTTTTGTGGGTAGGTGACTTCTTCATTTATATATCCCACCTTTACTTCTCTCATTCTGTCCATTGGACACCCCCCGAATTTCCAATATCATTTTGGACTTGACACATCCAAACTTATTCCTGTCACCTCAAGTCTGTGCCTCCTCCAACCTTCCATATTACTCTTGAGGGTTCCACCATCCTTCTAGACATGCAGGTTTATAAATGTACGTTCATCCTAGAATCTCTTTTCTCCTTCACCCTCATATTGAAAAGTCACCAATGCCTCTACAATCTTGCCTGCATCTGTCCCCTTCCCTCCACTAGCCTGGTCTAGGATCTTGCCACCCTCTGCCTAGATTATTGCAATCATTTCCTAATTGGTTTTCTTGCCTCCAGTCTCTTTACTTTCCAATTCCTCTTGTACACAGTTGCCAAAATAGTGTTCCTAGAGCACTTGGGATGCATGGATCCCTTGGCTACCCAGGGACAAGGCGTGCTGGAGGTCAGCATCCATTCAAATCTGTAGTTCATAAGTTCCTCCCAATACATCCACTGTAACTTACCATGATGAAGACAGAATTCAAAGCAAAGACAATTAATGAAATAGCATAATTTAGAAAGGTCACAGTAGAATGTTATCCACTTAAATTTGAAGCATACTCTGCCCCAAATCAGTGTGCCATCAGTGGGAAGTGCAGGCATCCATAGAGATGATTCACATGCATCAAACCTATGAGGGACACAAGAGGCCAGAGAGCAAAAATGGAGGCAGCTCACGCCCCTCATGTTAAAAGCTTGCTGCCAATGCATGTTGGTGATGAATCATGCGGCTCTTGTGAACTAAACATCTGTTGAGATGTTTTCAAATATCCCATTTGTTTATCATGTGATTGACTTACCTCTTCTATGTTTTCTATTATCAATTCAAACCCACTGGTGATGTGTTGGAACTCACTCAAAGGTGCCATTTCTTTGACCATTGTACCTTGTATTACCTGTAAGTTGTGTATACCTTGTGGTTTTACACCGTACGAACTTCTAGAAATCGTTATGTTGCTAATTTTGTCTGTTTATTTAATGACTTTTTAGATATCGATAACATTAACTGGCATTCACATGTTGCCTGAAAATTAACAAAATTATTTACAGATCTTGTGTCATTGGATCCTCAAGATAATCCAGTGGGGTTAGTGCTACAGCCATTATTACTTCCATTTTACAGATGAGGAAAACATGTTTCAGAGAGAGGAAGTGATTTGCCATGAGTCACACCACGAGAAAATGGTGGGGGTGGATTTGAACTCAGACATTCCTGACTTTAGGTTTTGTGCTCTGTTCAATAAGCTAGACCTGTGTCTCCTCCCAGACCCTCAGTGGAATTATTTCTCTTACAAACTAGATAATCTAATTGGTGTTTCTTTTTTCTTTTGTGAGACTTGTATACACAGTCCCTGAGCAGACAGCCTGTTGAAAGGCGAATTTGATCATGTATAGGGGTTGCCTTGTTCACTTTCTCAGAATTGCCTGACTGCTCCAAGATCTGGTAGGTGTCTTCCTGAGGGGCTTTGGAGCCTGAAGGAACAGGGGATGGGAGGCTGGTCTTGCGGACATTTAGGCTCCTTGTAGAGGGAGCACAAAGCAGGATGGAGTCCAAACCCAAGGTGAATAGACTGTCTGTACAGACAAACGCAAGTCTTTTGTCAGCTGCCTGACACAAGGCAAACTGGCCAGGCACAGAGAGTGGGGATCCTCCAACTCCCCCCCTCAAAACCAGACACAGAAACACACACAGATACATGTACACACAGACTCAGACACACACACACACACACACGCACACACACACACACGCACACACATGGCTGGCCAGCAGATGTGTATGGTATGGCTGAGGGAGAAGGGTTAGGTTGCTTGGAGTTCAGTTGAAGTTCAATAATTTTTCAGTTGTGCCTGACTCTTCATGGCCCAATTGGGGGTTTTCTTGGCAAAGATACAGGAGTGGTTGGCCATTCCCTTCTCCAGCTCATTTTACAGATGAAGAAACGGAGGCAAGCAGTTCCATGTAAGTCCAAGTCATCAGAGCTTCGAGGACATCTCTCTTGTCACACGTTACATGGTCTATACAAAATATATTCCAGATAAATACAAAGTAGTATGTGGGAGAGGCCCAAGCATCTGGAGATTCAGAAAAAGTTACCTGTAGGAGTGGCCCTTGAAGAGGGATTTGATGGAGCCCAGGGACTCTAAGAGGCAGAGGGAAGGAGGAAGCGAATTCCATGCCCAGGCACCAGTCTGTGCAAAGGCTTGGAGATGGATGGGGGAATACTGCAGTGAATAGGAGTGCTGGTTTGTCTGAAGCCTCGAGTTCATAATGGGAGGTGATGCTGGGAAATCCAGAAAGCAGCTTGGTGTCCAGCTGTAATAAATGCCAAACAGGTGCTTTGTTTTGATCCTAGAGGTAATCAGGAGCCATCATAGGTCACTGACTAACAGGGGATCTGCTGTTTCAAGCTCACCCCATGCCTAACACACTGTGGAATCAAGAAAGACTTGCACCCCACATGGGAACAGCATTTCAGCTGTTCCTGCCAACGGTAACCATGGCTGCAGAGGAGAGAGCCCTTTACATTTGGAGAAGGGAGTTTACAGAAGGGAGAGGAATGAGGGAGGCAGGGAGTCCTGAGGAGGCAGCCAGTGAAGAAACTGTGCCAACTGTGTTGGGGGAGGGGGTAGTGTGACCCAGGGAGCCTGGGAATCTGGACATGGCAGGCCAGTAAAGGTAGCTGTAGCTGTTACCTGTTTCCTGTTTTCCAGTTCTGTGAAAGCCATCTCTCTAAGATTTATTGGATTTCCATTTTGCTGGCACTGGAATGGGGGTGGGGGATGGTAACAGAAGGCAATAGGAAGAGGTGGGCTAGAGGCTAGGGAGGATGGTTAAGAAAATGAGCAAAGAAGGTCAAGGGTTGCTCTCCCATTTGTTGGGCTTTTATTGAAAGGATGAGGGGATGTTGAGAGGAAATGACTAATCCAAAGTCACACACATGCCACATAGCAAATTTGGGATTCAAAGTCTGATCCCCTAACTCCAAAGCTGGAATAGTTTGCATGACACCATGACTACTCTCCACTATCCTGCTTGCTTTAGCCTCTTGGACTAAATATAGACTCCTCAGTTTGGAATTTAAAGCTCTCCACAACCTTCCTCCCAGCTCCCTTTCCAGTTTTATCACATATTCCCACCCTTCAAGCACTCGCCATGCCAATCAAAATGGCCAGCTGGTTGTGTTCTGCAATCAACCAAGGTCATCCTATGGCCCATGGGCAGAGCCATTCTTTTAAATTTTGATCAAACTGATTCAGATGTTGGGTATGTTGGGGAGGACCCAATTGTGCCGAATGATGATTCCATACTGATAGACATGGGGGCCTTAGACCCACAAAGCCATCTGGTCATTGGTGGCAGTCTCACGCTCTGTGTCTTGCTTCAGCTCACTTTTGTGGCAGATGGTGCCCTCTGTCACTGAGGTGGCTGTAGAAGGATGAGTGGCACACCGTGCTCACACCTCAGCCACTTCCATAGGGAGTGTGTCCTCACTCCAGGAGGTGAGCTTGTGCCTGAGTGGCTGGGCACCATTGGGCCTCTGTACTCCCTTTCCTGAACACATGACTGAACATAATTTTTAAAGTAGAAATATCCAGACCTGGAGGTGACCTCATAGATTGTGGGCCCCCAAAAGGAGAAGCAAGGGAAGCTCCTGCATTGGAGAAGATGTTGATGGAGAGGAAGAGCCCTCACCTCCAACCTGATTGGCTTCACCTGGGATTGGAGGATGGGTGGAAGGGGGAGGAGTGCAGGGCCAAATTCCTCCTCAGAAGACCTACAAACTGCCTCACATTTAGCTGGGTTTAAAGATCAACCTTCCGGCATAAGAAAACAATCACTGGTACCAAAGCTAGTTTGTGTTTCTGCTCTTTCAAATCCCAGCTTTTGAGTATTTTGGACTTAGCATTGCTTTTGTGGTTAAGAAATAAATGGATTTTCCCATATTTTACAATGAGGACCTTTTTACTTCAACCCTGCCCCCCCCTCCTCTGCCATTCTCCCCTCTCCCCAGATGATCTAGGCAAGAACCACAACTTGAGTTTGTAATGGTGGGGGGGGGGTGTGGTTAATGAATCTAGAGCTCAACCACTCTCTTAGAGGGCAGGTCCCCCAGGGATGAACCCAGTTCCAACCATGCACATGGGGCCAGAGTCAAGAGAGGTCCTTTAGGGAGAGAGGGTGGGCACAATGCCATGTCCCCTTGAGTTCAGAAGTCTAAATATCAGATGCATGATCTCTATGGCTTTGTCTTCCTGTATCCTCTGCCTGGAATGCCCTCCTCCCCTGTGCATTTTAGGATCGATGGCTTGCTTCCAAGCATAGCTTAGGGGGCTACTATTACAAGAGGCTTTGCCTTATTTCACCAAATGTGAGTTCTGTCTCCTTTTGGGGATCACCTCGTCTAACTGTGCAAGCCCTTTGAATTTGTTGATCTTGAATTTATTGAGGCTATAGCCTCTGAGAAGAGGATAAGTTTCCGAAGGACAGAGGCTATACACATTTTTATCTTGACCATCCTTGGAACCCATCACAGAGTAGGATCCTTATTCAAGGTTTGCTAGATTGTGCTGCATGGTACTTACCACCACCCTCCTTTTCCTGTGATCTCTACTAGCTCCCAAGGTCCCTGTTTCCTGCAAAATGACATGTGACACTTGGCTTACAAATGCCACTTTGAGAGAAGTGATTCATCAAGAAGAGCCAGACTTTTCAAAATCCCCAAAGGTGATATTTTCAGTAGACCTGGGCTCATTGAAAGCCTGAATGGCCACCCTGTCTGGGGCTTCTGCTGAAGGGACCAAAGGCATTTTACACAGAATGCATCTCAAACAGAACTTGGGAGCAAATGTGACCCCAATACAACCATTTCCCAAAGGTTAAATGAAAACCCAACCAATATAACATGACAGTCCTTGAACAGGAGGAGAATAAAAGCAAGGCCATGAATTTTCATTACTTTAAAAAAGATGAAAATATTGATTTCACCAATTGTATGGCCTCTGTGGAGGTTGTTCAGTTTAATCCATTCCTTTTTTTACAGAGCAGGAAACTGAGGCTTATATAGGAGAACTGACATGTCTAAGGACAGAGGAGGAGAATGAGAAGGAAGAAGGAGGAGAAAAAAAATGCCTTGTAACAAAAGGAAGGGATTTTCATATAATGGAATTTTTAAAAAAATTCAGGTGAGGCTGAACCCATATCATATAGTCTAAGAACTTGTGAGAGGGAACCCAGAGCAGACATTTTAGGTATTGTTTCACAAATAACACACAGGAGGCATTGGAGGTTTTGGATTCCAGCCTCTAACAGGCTCACTCTTCATCTGGTCAGACAGAAAGGAGAGGAAGACAGATTCAGAGGGGTTAATAATCTTACTTTATTCTAATCTACACTCCTCAAGTGGGTTTGCTAATGATGGGGGCACCAACTCCTACAGCTTCCCTAACAACCCTTCTCAACGGGACCAGTGAGAAGAGGGGAGAGGCAACTACTTCTGCATTTTGAGGGGGTCAATCAGGACAGGCACAGCATTCCAGCTTGTGCACTCCCCTAAGTCCCTTGAAGCCTCAACAGGGGCCAGTTGAGGCAGGTCCATGCATTCCTTCATGCATTACCCAAATCCCAAATGGGTTCCCCACATAGTGACCAGTGTCCACTTGTTTTATAGGGCAACAGACAAAGAAGGCATATTGTCAATAATAGCTTCACAAGTTTACATTATCTCACTGTGCAGTCACAATGGATATTTACAATTTTAAGCACAAAGGTTTATATTATTTATTATTATATGATGCTGTGCAAGCATGATGGAGATGTTGACAAGTTATGAGCCTGGGAAATATTATCTAACACCTGGAAACCAGAGATTATTATGGTCATGGATCCTTGAAACTATCCCCTAAAAAGAACAAAATCCTCTTTACTTACAGGTTTTTTAATTTCCTGTTCTATTTGACACAGAGGATCAGAACAGAGAGTCAAAGGCCCATAGAATGCTACCAGTAGGAGGGGCCTTGGAGGACATTGAGCATAAACATAGAGACAATCTTTATCTGACAAAAGAAGAAACTGAGGCCCAAATAGGAAAAAGGCCTCATCCTGGGTCTCACACATGGTATCTGAAGCCACAGCATCTCTCAAACATGCCCAGATCTGAGGGAGAGAGTGTTGGCTACAGGCTCTTTGAGAGTGTGAAGGGACTCACTCTCTCTTGATTTCCTATAAGAGATGAAAATGGCAAATGGAGACAAACATGCACCCTTGTTCAGCTTTCTGTCCATGCCACTCAGATACATTTCCCCCACAGGAAATGGCCCCTGTCCAGTCATTCAGTCAACAAGCATCCACAAAGTTTTTACTATATTCCTGGTGCTGTATTAAATGGGGATAAAAAGGAAGACGCAAACATCGGAAGCTACTTTAAAGAAATGAGAATGAGTAATTACAATGCTAAATATGTTAAGAAAAAGACGTGAGATTCTTCCTAAGGCCTTTGTTAGTCAGGTAACTCTTTTGTTAACAAGAAAGAAAGCCTGGGAGGTCCCCACGACCCATGGAAAGATGCAACTGCAGAGTTTCCATCATGGCAGAAGCAATGGATGTAATGTCAGACGTGGGTTCTAGTCTGAGCTCTGTCTGCTAGCTGTGTGACTTGGGTTGACTCTGGGGATGGAGAACTCACTCAGCCAAAACCTCATGGGTCATCCAGATGGGCCTAAGTCTCCACAGTTCTAAGCACTGTATGCCCCAAATTGACAACTATGTGGGGTCTTCCTGTGGAAGAGATGTTAGCCTAAATCTGCTTGGCCTCAAGGGACAGAACCAGACCCAACACGTGGAAAGTACAATTGTACTGCATTTCAGGAAAAGCTTCCTAACTATGAACATTGTCCCAAAGAGAAATGGGCTTCCTGGAGAGGTAGGGGCTCTCCTTCCTTGGAAATTTCCAAGCTGAGACTGGACAACAGCTGATCAGGGGATTGTGGTCTAGATATGGGGCAGCCTAGATGGTCTGCTGAGGTCCCTGACAGCTCTAAAGGCTGGTGATTCTGACCTTGTGATGGAGCAGACTTGTAGGAAGAATTCAGCCCAGAATTTCCTAATTCAAGAAAGAGATCGTGACTCAATTCTTAATCATGTTACTTCATGAGTCCACCTTTGGTCAGGAAATCAAAGATCTCTTTCTAGCAATTCCCAAGACTTTGATGTCCTGAAATTTCTTTTTAAAATTCCAGACCTCTCAGTTTTTACTTTCACATATCACAATTTTCACTAACAGGTCAAAGTGAAAAAATTAGGCTTAGTTTTGTCTTTCTAAAAATCATTTGAATTTCAAAATAGGAACTGTACTATCTCAAGAATCTTCATTCTGTAATGAAATTAAAAATAAGACAAGAATTATAGTCTACTGGTTCTTGCAAAAGAAATGAGACAGGTATGATGGTGTGTTGGGGAAAATGCCTATCAGCAAACTAATGACTTTCCCTGTGTTCAGGACCCTTGGAAGCTTTTCAGTCTCGTGGTTTAAAATTAAACTAAAACCTTTTTGGTTTTTGTCATATGTAATTGACAAAAAATGAATTTCTGGCACGAATAAAGAAAAAGACCCAAAAGCTATTTTGGGACATGAAATGAATCTTCTTAAAAACATTTTGTGAAAATTACCAAATTAGAAATATGCAGATTGAAGTAATATATCTGAAGGTTTAATGGGAAATAAACTATGTTTGGGTATTGGAAAAATGTAAGACATTTGAAAAGTGTCAGATTTCCTTGGCTGCATGCATTAGTAACCTCACCTATCCAAAATTCACCAATCTGGAAAGTTCATTTTCCACCCTCTCAAGTTGTCTTCCTATATCTCTCCTCCCATTTACAGACAAACTCCTGGAAAATGCTCTGTACTCTGTACAGAAGCCTATACTGCTTCTGAGTTCAAATCCAACCTCAGACACTAGTTATAGGGCAGGTTACTTAACCCTGTTTGCCTCAGTTTCCTCATCTGTAAAATGAGCTGGAGAAGGAAATGACAAACCACTCCCGTGTCTCTGCCAAGAAAACCCCAAAAGGAGACACACAGTCCAGTTGAAATGACTGAACAGCAGCAGCACTGCTCCTTCCCCCACTCCTCAAATCCTTGTCAGTTGGCTCCTTACCCCACCCCCTCCTTTGCCACTCCACTGAAATGACTCTGTCCAAGGTCACCCGGACAATAAGTGGCAGCATGGCGCCACAACTCAGTGTGGGACATGTTGGGCTTGAGGATACACATAATGGAACTGCCTTCGAGACATTATCAGTGAAATTATCATTGGAACCCCCATATAGGAAGGAATACACGATCTCTCATTAAAATGGTTACGATAAAAAGAAAGGATCATCGGTTATGGAACGTAGTCCTGGAGGGCTCTAGATGGCCACACATCTTTCTGAAGTAATGTATTTGTTGATGGAACCTTTCTATATCTGGCTTCTTTGCTTTTGCCCAGTTGCTTCCCACCAATGCTGTGTTTGGCACTCGATCACTCCTCCTTCCAGATTCCTAAGTTCCTACCCTCACTGCCCCACTTTGAAGATTTTATAAATATGTGAAGAAATAGTGATTTTTTAATATATTTATGCACACGTATCTTTCTCAGGAGAACAAAAGCTCCCTGAAGGCAGGAATTGGTTTCTTTTCTTTGTTTTGTTTTGTTTTTGTCTTTGTATCTTTGGAACACAATACAGAGCCAGGTACAAAGGAGATGCCAAGCAAACATGTTCCTTACTGAATTGAATCCATTTTTATCTCTGAAACTCAGAATTGTGCTTAGTGAACTTTTCCCTCCTTTCTCCCACTGGACCCATTACACTGGGGGATGGGTGGCAATGGGATAGGGCTATCCAAGAGGGACTAAGAACAAAAGGTAAGCTAAATGGGAGAGGATTGACAGATACTACCAGTCAAAAGAAAAAGGTCAAAGAAGTTCAAAAGGAGAGAAGTCAGCTCAAGTAGAGGTGAGTGGTAGATGCCATAGGTTTAAGAAGGGTAAAATGGCTTAGAGATCAGAGTCAGCATTGCAGTCCTACAGGGTGAGAATGGCTGGTGAACTCTAATCTGAGGGTACATGCTATTTCCCCGTTGCCAACTGGGCATGGGCAGTCTAGGAATCACAAGGGTTAGTCAGCCCAACACAAGTCAGAGGACTAAAAGTGAATATGCCCATTGGAGGCAAGAATATAGAAGCCAGTTATTTCACACAGAGATTAAAAATTAAAACATTTGTAATAATTGTATGTTCTCAAGTTCCAGGGAAAGGTCACAGCTACAATATAGGAAGGCAATTTGAAAAGGACTCATAAGGAGAGGTGATACATTAGCACCGATTCAGAAAACACTAGGATGTGCCAAGTGCTGTGCTTGGGAGTAGGAATACAAGAAGTCTAAAATAAAAGTTCTTTCTTTCCCAAGGAGATGTGAATTAGCAAGAGTCAACTGAATGCCTCTGTCAAACAATAAAGGCCACTTCTGGACTCAAAGGCTGGGGTGCTATACCCCTCCCTCTCCATTAAGGAGGTCCCTCTTTCAGTTATGGACCCTCACACACACAGTACATACCAAGTTCAATCCTAGGGAGTGCCTGTCCTTGGATGACAGGGGTTAGGATAATCTTTCTTTCTTTCTTTCTTTCTTTCTTTCTTTCTTTCTTTCTTTCTTTCTTTCTTTCTTTCTTTCTTTCTTTCTTCCTTCCTTCCTTCCTTCCT